>NC_065877.1:22105617-22408647 GCF_933775445.1 Argentina anserina
TGGTTGACAGTACCAACCAAGTAGGCCACTTCCAAAAGGTAATTAAAATGTATGAGCATTAGAGTTTTTCATTGTATATGTTGCATTTCTATGTATTTGTTACTAATGTGAATCACTGAATCTTGCTGCGGTATTCAGGTTTTGACTGCCATTGGAAACTTTTGCATATGCTCTATTGCCATTGGTATGATAATAGAAATAGTGGTTATGTATCCAATACAGCGTAGGAGGTACAGGGATGGGATTGACAATCTCTTGGTCCTTCTCATCGGAGGGATTCCGATTGCTATGCCAACAGTATTGTCAGTTACCATGGCTATTGGCTCTCACCGCCTATCCACGCAAGGCGCTATCACAAAGAGAATGACAGCCATTGAGGAGATGGCCGGAATGGATGTCCTATGCAGTGATAAGACTGGGACCCTGACTCTCAATAAACTTACAGTAGACAAGACCATGGTCGAGGTACATGAAACAAAGTAATTCTTTGGATAAACTATTTTCATTGTCGAGGAAACGACATTGATAGTTGCTCTTTTGATTTACAGGTTTTTGTTAAAGATGTCGACAAGGATGGTCTCATTTTGCTCGGCGCAAGGGCTTCAAGGGTTGAGAATCAGGATGCTATTGATACATGTATTGTTGGAATGTTGGGTGACCCAAAGGAGGTATTTGTCTTGTTTATATAACTATGCAAGCCTTTCACGATATGGAAGCCTAATGTAACTATGTAACAATGGCTGCAGGCCAGGGAAGGTATCAAGGAGATCCATTTTCTGCCTTTTAATCCAGTGGAAAAGCGTACAGCCATAACATATATCGATAATGATGGCAATTGGCACCGAGTTAGCAAAGGTGCACCGGAGCAGGTTATATGTCACCCTTGCAGCTATTACTAATGCTCATTTCTCTAATTTGAGACCTTCTAATTTTGTGACATGGTACGTACTCTTTTCACCAGATCATTGACCTCTGTGAGCTTAAGGACGATGCAAGGAAGAAAGCACATGCCATTATTGACAAGTTTGCAGATCGCGGTCTTCGTTCCCTTGCTGTTGCTAGACAGGTTTCTTTATTTTCATTCCTTCATTCTAGAGCATAATGAAACTCTTTTTCTTTTCTGTAATTGAACTTGCTGTATTCATGAATTGTTTGCTTCCAGACTGTGCCAGAGAAAGACAAAGAGAGTGCCGGAACACCGTGGCAGTTTGTGGGACTCTTGCCTCTCTTTGATCCTCCGAGGCACGACAGTGCAGAGACTATTCGACGTGCTCTTCATCTTGGTGTCAATGTTAAGATGATCACTGGTGACCAACTTGCCATTGGTAAGGAAACTGGCCGCAGACTCGGCATGGGAACCAACATGTATCCTTCTTCTTCCCTCCTTGGTGAACACAAGGATGAGTCAGTTGCTTCCCTCCCTATTGATGAACTTATTGAAAAGGCTGATGGATTTGCTGGTGTCTTCCCAGGTACTTCTAATTAACCATATCCGAATTTAAATCTCTTAATATGTTTGGAAAATAAAAACTAATTAACTAGGAAACATGCAGAGCACAAATATGAGATTGTGAAGAGGCTGCAAGAGAGGAAGCATATTTGTGGGATGACTGGAGATGGTGTGAATGATGCCCCAGCCCTAAAGAGAGCAGACATTGGTATTGCAGTCGATGACGCAACAGATGCTGCCCGGAGCGCCTCTGACATTGTCCTAACCGAGCCAGGATTGTCTGTGATCATCAGTGCTGTCTTGACAAGCAGAGCCATTTTCCAGAGGATGAAGAACTATACCATCTATGCAGTTTCCATCACAATTCGTGTTGTGCTTGGGTTTTTGCTCCTTGCTCTTATCTGGAAGTTTGACTTCTCACCTTTCATGGTTCTCATTATTGCCATACTCAATGATGGAACAATCATGACAATTTCAAAGGATAGGGTGAAGCCATCTCCTCTTCCAGACTCATGGAAGTTAAAAGAGATCTTCGCCACCGGCGTTGTCCTTGGCACGTACATGGCTGTCATGACTGTTGTTTTCTTCTGGCTTGCTAATGATTCCGACTTTTTCACGGTAAGAAAATATTTATAGTCCAAACATTTAGCATGAGTAACAACCCCTACTAACTAATCTTGATGCTATAACAGTCTTGTCTTTCAATCTTATTCTAAATAATATAGTTTTGTTGAATGCATGCAGGAGAAGTTTGGCGTAAGATCTATCAGAGGCAGTGATAGGGAGCTTACGGCAGCTGTTTACCTTCAAGTTAGTGTTATCAGTCAGGCACTTATCTTTGTCACTCGATCCCGAAGCTGGTCATTTGTGGAACGCCCGGGTGTCATGCTGATGATTGCCTTTCTTATAGCACAGCTAGTGAGTTGCAAGACAAAATATCTGATAATGCATGGATGTATTTTATTTTGCTAGAACCATAAGCTAATTTTGGTTTTCATGTTTGTGTTTTAAGCTTGCTACAATTCTCGCTGTTTATGCAAACTGGGGCTTTGCAAGAATCAAAGGTATGGGATGGGGATGGGCAGGTGTTATCTGGCTCTACACCCTCGTCACCTACATTCCTTTGGATATACTCAAGTTCATGATTCGATATGCATTGAGTGGCAAGGCATGGGATACTGTACTTGAGAATAAGGTAAAAGATCGAAACCTTCTGCTTAATATGTGATGACATTCAATTTCCATAGGTATCTTCTTCGAGGTTTGATTGCTAATTTTCAAATGCAGACCGCCTTCACAACAAAGAAGGATTATGGAAAGGGAGAGAGGGAGGCACAATGGGCGACTGCTCAGCGTACCTTGCATGGTCTGCAGCCTCCTGAAACATCTGAACTCTTCAATGACAAGAACAACTACCGGGAGTTGTCTGAGATTGCCGAACAGGCCAAGAGGCGAGCTGAAGTTGCTAGGTAAGTGATACTAGACTACTAGAAGCTAGTATAGTATTTCTGTAATAGAAACCTGCAGTACATTTCCATGGATCCTAATTTTTGTTATGCTTGTTGGGAGATTCCAGGTTGAGGGAGCTTCACACACTCAAGGGGCACGTTGAATCGGTTGTCAAACTCAAAGGACTTGACATTGACACCATTCAGCAACACTACACTGTCTGAGTGATAGGAAGTTTTGGCAAAGTGAGGCTAGAGAGGGATAAACCTAGCGCATGACATGAGAATATAGTTGTTCATCACTTTTTCTTCATTTCCCTTAGAAAAATGTCTCTTTGTTTGATTTATAGGAGCATGTAAGGGTTAAATAATCCAACGGGTGATTTGTCATAGACAATCCAAGGTTGGACATAGAAATCCTATTCTGTTGTATGAACTATTATTTTGAAATGATAATTCCTTATTTCTGGCTTCTGTCGTATTACCTTGTGGGCTTGTGGCTTGTGCTGTTTAACTCAAATTCCTTGGCCGAGAGACAAGAGTCTTTCCCTTTCAAATGTACTTGACTATTTTATTCAGTATGTTGAAAAATGAAAACTGATGCAATTCTCAAAGCCAAAGGTGCTGAACTGCTGATTCTACATATGGCAAAATCCTTTAACCAAATTCTCTCGTTGCCAAATTCCATCTCTAGATTTGTAATCCTTGGTACAAGTTTTCAAAAATTTATGCAGTTTTTCATGATTTACGGTCCTGCACAGAAATCAGACAGTAATGCTAAATAGTATATGATCTTGTACTCCTTTAATCGAGATCACTTGTTCTAACCGAGGACTGGAATATCCATAATTTCCTTGATATTTTTGCGAAAGTTTCCATTTTTCGGCATATGGATATATCTGTTACATATCAAACATTTTTCGATGTAAATTTTTGAAAATTTTAGATATTTTCATAATATCGCCACGTGTCAAACCAATTTCAAATAAAATAAAAAATACTAGTTAGGAGAATCAAATCTCTGATCCATCCTTTTACAAGCACAAAGTAATAGTCAACTATACTACACCAACTTATTGTTATATATGGCTCTTTTTATTATATATTGCATTTCATGTTTCAACTTCACCTAAAATTGAAAAAAAAAACCAAACTAGTTGTTGAGGGGAATCGACCCTTTTGGTCTAGGAGGAAGCAATGATGAACCTTACCCTTATGGGAAAAATTCAACATGCCTTATCCACCATATTTATTCTCTAATGAGATACAATCAAGTGAAAAAACATATGAACACACTCTGATGCACAATCTTCACAAAACTATGGTTATGGTCAACGTTGAGAAATGCTTAATCCAAACATGAATTACCAGTACTACAACCCACAGTCAATCACCCACGACCCATATATGGGAGGTATCATTTAATGACTATTTTTCGCAATATACTCAGGATTTTAATCAAAGACATGATGAAGATAGTGAAAATTTTGTAGCTCATAGATCTTTTATGTGGTTCTAAATCACTTATGTAATTTCATGTTTAATGTATCATATGTAAATAAGGCATGATGAGTTAGCCTCCATTTGGGTAAATATATATATTTTAAGTAGATTTTTAATAATGTTTGACGATTATTTCACCTCAAATTACTATAACTCACTATAAACTAATAGTTATATAATAATTTCTTATGACATTTAGTAGATGATTGATCAAATAAACATTTCCCCAAGTTTCATTCAAAATTTCTATGTTTTATATAAATATCCATCAATTTACTTTATTATTATTTTTAAATCAAAATTTCCTCAAAATTTCCATCGAAATTTCTAATTTTTGGATCCTCGATATTTTCATTCTTGCTAAAATTTTAGTCCTTGGTTCTAACAGTGTATACAGTAAATTGAGCATATGAAAGACCTACATGTCTAAGTTGTAAGAATGTAAGTTATCCTTTCAGTTACAAAACTTTAGAGGCTTTGATTTTGTATTATTTTTTCCTATGTTCTTCAGAGTGAGTGATTAGGTATAATAAGAAATAAATCAATTTCTTAATCAAAGAAGATTCAATTTAAGGTTTCAGCACTTTATATTTCCATAAACTTTGGTTCCTTCTTATTTTCATTTCACCATAGACAGGATCAGTGGCAGATCCAGGATTTACAATTAAGGGGGACTTGAATTTTTTTCCTTAAGTACCAAAGTGATATAAATTTATAGCTCAAAAAATATTTAATTATAATATATTAGATGTATACCTTGATGTGAAAAGCAATCCATTTAAAATTACCATAAGTTTAGTCGATTGCAAAAAGGAATTTTTGGAATTTATCAAAGAGCTTAATCAAAATTAATGCCCAATGAAAACAAAATAGATTAATTACATGTTGAAGAAATCAAGAAAGATTGGAAGTAAATGAAAAAATAGACACAAAATTTTACATTTGTTGGGAAATGATCTTGGTGGGCTTGATAACAAAACTTCAAAACCAAACATACAAAACTACACCATATAAACTTAGGACATATACTTAGTTAATTACTTCCTAAATTCTTGGAGGGACTTGACTCACTTGAGTCCCCCCACAAACCCCCAGATCCGCACCTGGACAGGATTCTGGTTTTCCGTAGAACTATTGCATTCATTCTGAATTGTCACTGTTGTTGGAGACACAGACTTTTGCATTGCCTACCTAAGCGACCTTTCTTGCATTAGTTTTCACTTTTCATGGTTCTCTCCCAGATGACTCCTCAGCAAGATTGCAATGCGTTTCAGAAGGCTACATATATATTCGTACGTACAAAACTATCTTGAACGGTTTATGACTGTCTGGGAGTGTTCAATATGTTCTGTATTTTGAAGTACACCTTATATGATGTTGGATATACTATGGCAAATGATAGAGAAGATCATAATGTAACTTCATGCATTAGTGTAAATCTCCTTGAAGTCAGTTGTACAGAACTTGTGTTTAAAACATGCAACTGCAATAGTGAATCAGATTTTCACTATAGTACAAAATTGAGCAGTTCAACATGTGAAAGGAAATATGTAACATGAACTAAGATCACAGTACTTTTGTAGAACCATAATTACAACCGTTAATTAAAACTTAGAAGGAATGAATCACAATAAATCTAGCTTATAACTGATTATAAGTAACATGAATCTTAAAAACAGCAAATTATTTCTGTAGTAGTAACTTGTACTTCATTCTTCAGTGATGCTCTCCAGATCTGGGTGCCAATCATTAAGAGTTGCAAGTCTCTTAGGAGTTCCTTTTACCCCAATTCTTGTAAAATCTCTGCCGACGCTTTTCCTTCTCAGTCCCTTTGTTTCTGATGAACTAGTGTTCGGTGATGATTTTGCTTCCTCTTTTAAATCTTCACCATCATTCTTGGACCCCATAAGCAAGCAAACAAAGCAACAATTGTTCTGAAAACACCCCTCCTCATTTTTGTGAACATTATTTTCGTCACCGTTGGAATGTCCCAAACAAGCATATGGTAGCTTGGGAGAATTTTTATTAATGAAAAACCAACAAGTTTTGACCATTTCTTGATGTTCAACTTCCTCCTCTTTGCATGATGATGTGATATTGCTTTCAGGCTCTCGAGTCGAAGAAGGCGAGTGCTTTAACGAGTGGCGTTGCAGCTTCCGGATGGTGCTTATGGGCACGACATAGTACTTCTGGCCTAGCTGTAGCATGGTGTCCGGTGCAACAATCGCCCACGGCTGCTTGAAGACGTGTGGATAGGCAACACAACATCTCGGGTTCCGGTGCATGAGCTCTGCTGCAAGAACCGTACAGTCGTGAAGTTCCACATGCCCGCCGGGGTGTACAATTTTTACGAGCATGCTCTTGGTGCTCTTGGTGCAAAGCCAGCTTGAAAAGGTCATTGCTTCCCTGAAATATATGTGAACAAACAGAACAAAAGAACATCGAGTAAAAGAGGGAAGTTTAAGTAGAAGTTGTTTACTTAGTGCTAATCGAAAATAATTTGTTGTAATAATTTACAAAAAGCATTGACAGTATCGTGACATCTTTGTTGCATATTCGTGTCAACTAACTGTCTCATAGTATTGTTCATCCCCTTCTTAGTTTGGCGGATGCTACTATCCTTCCTGAAATGCACTTTATGTTATTGTATTGTTGATTCCTACATGGCTAAGATCCAAATGTTTGGTCGTGTCATATTCTTCTGGGCATAAGTATCAACAAGAAGCTTGGAAAGGCTCAAGTCAAGTGAATGGAGACAGAAAGCATTTAAAGAAATCGATTGAGACAAAAACACCTAGATACAGAATGTACTTGCCATATAAGAACAGTTGGTAAAACCAAAAGAGTTCGTCTCATGCTGTAGGCCAGTTATGCAATACTACAATTTACTAACATTGTTAAAGGCTTCATCTGTAGACTGATTTCCACAAGCGATGAAATAAATCTTAGAGGAGCATATAGAAACCCCACAAAGCAACAAGAGAATGGTAAAGAAAATTCAGTTTGACACTCTGACAAGGACTGGAAGTACACAATGTGGTTCTGATTTAATTAAATAACAGGGATCCAGTAGTCATGAACCTCCATATAGTATAAAGTCATCATTTCAGACTGCCGGCCGGCAGCCGCCAAAGCGGGATCCACCTACATTACCGATGGAAAGCAAATGATCCCTTGTAACCCCTCCATACTCATGCCAAGACTCCGAGCAAAGAGTTCAAAAAGAATCTCCATTTAGTCACAGCAAATATCACACTCACAATGAATTACTGCATTGAAGAAAGCATGTCACAAGTAGCCCAAAAATAAAATACTTCTCATTTCTATGAAACGCCTACATTCAATTTGGTTCAATTTACAAACAGATGGAACATTGAGGCTTAAATTTCTTTAAGCAAAACTGCAAAACTTTCCTTGATCTGATCCATTGAGGTAAAAGATACAGAAAAAGGATTGGCATAACACAACAAGTGATAATCACCACATCACACCATTGTTCACCAACAAGAAATGTGACCATCTGTCGCCTGGATTATGTACGAGTCACAGCGCACAGTTGATCAGTTGGAAGGTTTGGCGGGTGTGCAGTCTGCAATTCTCAACGACCCTCCAAGATCCATAGGGACAAGAGGGATTAGCGAGTGCAATACATCTGTTATCAAAGGTCGATAACACGGTTCTGGTTGGACACATAGTACTGCCACAGCAGCGACCTGTTGATATTGCAATAACTTCAACTTAGCAACTCATACAAGAACAAACACGTCTAAGAGTATCAACAGTGTTTTAAATGGACCTGGTACAAGTGTTTTAAATCCATGGTATCTTTTATCACACGATCCACAATGTTCGGAAGCCTTGATCTGTCAGTGAGCTGGGGCATGGCCTGCATGTCAAGGAATCAATTGGATCATTATACTCCAACTACTTGTGTAGGCCAGCATATAGATTCAAAGTACCTTACCCATGTGATAATAGATTGGGATTCATCTGCTGCATTATGTTCCACCAACTTTCTTCCCATCAAAAGCTCCAGAAGAACTACTCCAAAAGCATAGACATCACTTTTGTCTGTTAACTTACCTGAAAAAAAGATTACAGGAACCATCACAATCACTGAACCAACCATATAGGTGGCATAAAGATGCAAACCCAAGGATATAGTTATGTACACTAATAATGGATTATAACTCCTTATTCTGGAACATACGTAGTTTGCTAAAATCCCAAGATGACTCATCAGCCATATTTGAAAGCAACCGCTAAGTTTATAGATACTTGTCTTCCTTTCTATAGATAATTGGGAGACTTTTTGCTTCACACTTTTTCACCTTAGAAGTTGGAAGAAGTGGAATGTAAAAACTACATGCTGAGACAAAACAGAAACTAATTGCAAATTCCCAACAGCAAAGACAAAAAGTACAACAGTTCTTGAACCCACAGAAGGTACAGTGGGTCTGATTGTTAGCCCATAATTGAGAAACTTTCAAATTATGTCTGCAGATGAGTACATTGACTACTCACCTAAGGGAGAGTAATTCAAATAACAGGAGGGAAGATATTTTGATAAAATAGGCCGGAAAAAAAATATAAATTGAATCCAACGAATCAAACATTACAAAAACAAGTACTTCATCATTAGTAGTTTCAGATATTAACTTTTTATTTATTACAAAATATGACAAACCAAGCTAATCCCTGCAGACACAATTATTCAAGACTTTATGGAAGTTCAGATGATTTGTACTAGAATAATGCTCATAGTCCGTCACCACCAAATTCATATTCATTAATGTGAAGGTATGCATAACTTTGCATACATATCTAACCCATGCATGGCCAAAATACAAATGCAAGATTTCTTTATAGACAATCAACCATATTGGTAAAGTTCATTGAATTTTCTTGTTCACATTTGCAGTTAGGATTTAACCCATTCCCATCCCACACTCACCCCCTCAAGCAAGAGCGACGAGCTTCAAATCCTAATAACTGGTTTTAAATTAGTAACTATGAGAACCAATAATAAAGTATATTAAGTTATTGACAGTCATACTAAATCTCACATACCATCCAAATTATACTCTGGTGCCACACAGCCCAAATTTCCTGATAGCTTTATGTTCTCCTTACTCTTCAACCCCGAATTGACAGTAAGACCAAAATCTGAAAGCTACAATAAAAGAAAACTCTCATTGGATGAGAAATATTTGATGGTGGTAAACAAAGATATGCAAGGATCTAACCTTGGCATTAAAATTGGAATCGAGAAGAATGTTAGATGACTTCAGGTCTCTATGCACCGCAGGCGGATTGCAATGCTCATGAAGATATTCCAATCCCCTAAATGAGCATACGTGATGCAATAAAAAGTTTATATACATAATGAAAAAGAAAAAAGGAGGGGGTCGACAATTAGATATATGGAATTACCTGGCAACATCAACAGCTATTTTTAATCGCAGATGCCATGTCAAAACTGATCCATGACTAGGTCCTTCATAATTAGATAGACAAAAATCATGTTACATATGAGACACTGAGACCATTTGCACATGTTTTTTTATTTCATCTACATAACTTGATAACAGTAGAAAGTTCATACCATACAATTGCGTTTTCAATGATCCATTCTGCATCATTTCATACACAAGAAACCTTGTCTTTCCGTGAACACAGTAACCCAGAAGTTTGACGATGTTTTGATGACGGATTTTTCCCAACCAGTTGACCTCATTCTGCACATTAAAACAATCTATATATATAAGAAAAAAGGGACCTCATCAAGAGTCAGATTCGGAAAAACGAATCCAGAACTAGTTTTGGATGAAATTACCTCAAATTCTCTTTCGGCATCCTGTCTTGTGCTGTTTACTTTCTTAACAGCAGCAATAAATTTGCCATCAAAACTAGCCCTGTAAACAGGTCCGGAACTACCCTCACCCAAGATATTACTTTCAGTGAACTTGTTCGTTGCAGCTTCCAGCAATTGATAACTGAACACAACCACCGAACCTTTCTTACTCCCCAGCCTCAGGGAATTAGAGTCAACCATAAGTGAACTCAATGCCATCCCTGTAGGAACCTCTTTAAATGGATACAAATAAGAGAAAAGAAAACAAGAGATGTTATGAGTATTATTATTGACTTGAAAATAAAGTAGGAACTTAAATTTGAAAGACATAGGATACCATTTGTCTTTTGCCTTTTCCCATTGGAGTGGTTCGAAGTTTTCTGTCTATAGATCCAACAACATGACAGGAACAGAAGAATTCCAACAAGGAGTGTGGAAGCAACAATCAGTGCTATTAGGATGCTCTTGTTCAAATCCTGATGATGAACCACTCTAACCTCAGGAACTCCTGTTCAACAAAAATTTGCCAAAATTCCAGACAAAAATCAGGAGTCTGAGTCAGACGAGATACTAATAAGCATATGAACAAATGCAAATATAAAGTCCATAATGGGGAAATCACGCACTTCGAAGCTTAAGAGAATCAGGGTAAGGTGTAAATAAAAAAGCTAGTATTCTAGGCATAAGCAGAAGGAAATTTAGCTTCTTCTTAATCTAAAAATCCAAATAGCTCACAGTCACAATCGACAAGAACCTTTTGCTTTTTTGTGTTACAGAAAATTATTAACGTTATACAGATCCACAAAATCAATCTCTTTCCTTCCCCACATTGTCTATACAATAACATGAGAGGACAAAGACAAAAACATATTACACAGCATATGAAAAGTATTAATGTTCTAATTGCTTTAACTTTCCATAAGAACCTGGATTGGATATTTCCAAATTTATTTACTCTTTCTTTTCCCCCTATATTTTCTCAGCAATCAAGCAAAGCATCCACAGAAAAAGAAAAAAGGAAAAAACATGAATGCTTCTGACATGAACAATTTGAAACAATCAGAACCCCATTTATGAAACTGGAGTTTCAGTGGCAGAATGAATAGACCCAGAACTGAAGTAAAGGATAGAAACCAACTTAAAAGCTAAAACAGAAGGAGACTCTAGAGAGCTGAAATACCTGGAGATTGAGCTTCCATTTTAGCAAAAAAGTGAGTAATGGGATGTTCCTCAAGTAGCATAATGTGGCCAGATGGAGTGGAATCTGTTGGGTCTGGCCTAGCCTCAGTTATGGTCACAATCAAAGCGGTGGTTAAGACCCACATGGATGTTAACACAGCAGCGAAACTCATATCCCCCATTTCCACAGACCAATGAAAATGAGGGGTTTGGAGTTTGGAGGAACTTCTTCAGTTCTTCTTCTGTAGTGAAAGTATTCAAAGTTTGAATCTTTATCTCTACACACATATATGTTTGGAGGAGGAGACAAAAAACATAAAGTGGAGTGTGTTGCAGGGAAACCAAGAAAGCGCTTTATTACGTGATTTGTATGAAACCAAAGGCCAATATGTTATAGGTGGTATGAAATCGGGTGGTAGTTATCTATCAAAAGGATGAAATTTCTTGGAAAGTTATGGGGTTGGGGATGATGATGTTGATAGTGGACAGGGGATGGTTTCCTCGTGAGTATGTCACGACCCTCTTCAATTGAAAGGCTTTCATGCTTTACCCAAAATATCATATCAAGACTTATTCTTCATCCCCTACCCAAATGCAGAGAACAAAGCTTTATGTCCTTTGGGTTTTAGATGTTTAGTAAAAAAATAGTCGGAGACAAGTTACCTGAAGAAAAGACAAGTCTAATTTGTCTAAACGGTAAATGCTATTGCCTTACAATTGGTATAAGCGGGTTAAGCTCTGATACCATTTGTCACGGGCCTAGTTATTTAGTTGTCACACTTGGTTTATGCGGCACTCCATCACCTAAGAGTCAGTTTTATCTAACAAGGGAATGTACTGGTTTCGTCTTGCATTGAGCTCATTAAAAATACAAGTCTAATTTCTCTAAACGATAAATATATTGCCTTCAATTGGTACAAGCGTGTTGAGCTCTGATACCATTTTATCACAGACCTAGCCATTTAGCTGCCACATTTGGTCTATGTGGCACTCCATCACCTAGGAGCCAGCCTTATCGAACATGGCAATGCACTAGTTTAGCCTTGTCTTGGGCTCATGAGGGATCAGCTCCAGACCCCGATCATTTTGTGTAGGGATGGCCTAATCCCTTCTTCAGCGCTAAGTCATTGATTATCGACAAACTTTCCAAATTTAACCCGGTCGACCTGCCTGAACTCCGGAGGGCAACACACATATGCTCCCACACTCCTCGATCTTGGAGCGATCTCACATATGAATTAAGCTCTTACAACCAATGATTTCCACAATAGTGGAGCCTGCATGGGGTAATTTACATCGCGTGTTTTGCAAGCTTTATTTTCTTACAAACAACACGCAACACACCCTAAAATTTTCCCCTCTTTTAGGTTGGGAGCGGTGGTGGTGACGCTATCAGAGGATGTTGAAAAATCAAGTTGTTGCAAGGACCATGGCTTCGTTGCCAGACCAGAACGACAAACTTTAGAAGGGTTTGAGAACACTGATGATCTCCAAATTCGTCGTAGTCTAAACTTCCTCTAAAATAGGAATCTCAAATATGTACTAATTGTGTTGTTAGACTAAACCAACCAACCATGGAATAACGAAAAGGAGACTGCAAACTATCAATCCCACACGCAGGCGGTTTCTCTTTAATTTTTACTGATTTTAACTAAACCAACCACTGACCGCCACATTTATTTTTACCTGTAATTTTCACTTTTGAGCAGTTTTTATACGGTCACTCTTGATCCATGCTCAACTAGCTTGAGATTTACATTCAATGGTTAAAAAAACAACTCTATTTTAAAATAATTCTCTCCACTATCTTATTTATATTCAAGAGTAGTTTAGCATAAATTTCTTGGTCAAATATTGATCGTGTGAACTTCTCTGTAGGCTTGTTTGTGGTTAAGGCCAAATTCAAGTTTGATTTTTGTTGCCAATAGTCAGGGTCGGCCCTGTGTCTAAGGAGGCTTAAGGCGGAAAAATATGTTGAGGCCCTTAAATGGATGCTTAAGAAAATCCTTTTTAAAAAATCATCTACTACATATTAATAGCTCATAAGTTTAAATTTCAACAAATTACGATTATTTTATGATGTCTTACATGCTTTAGAAAAAAATTATGAATGAATTATGGTAATTTGTTAGGCTTAATATAGAAACAAACTAATTTAATAAAAGGTTAGACTATTTTTATTTTAACAAACTACTCAAAAGTACCAGACAAAAATTTAGTTTACACACTACTTAATTTGTCAAAGCAAATAAGAACTAAAATTTACAAATAGCACCAAATGATGACAAGTTGTCACATGTCTTAATATAATTTACTTTTTTACTCCTCTTTTTGACCCATAGTGTTTGCTTCTATCAATAAAAAGGTTATATGCTACTGTCGATTATAAAAACTAACTGCTACTATCAACTATAAAAACTAACTGCTACTAGCTGATACTGTCGACTTAGAAGACATATGCAATTGTCGACTTGGAATGTACATGCTACTCTCGACTATGAATCTAACTGCTACTGTCGACTTGGAAGGTATATGCTACTGTCGATTATAAATCTAGTTGCTATTGTTGACTGAGAAACTAATTGCTACTGTGATTTTTGGTGAGCAAAATTTGAAATTTCAAAATTTCTCAAAACATATGCAATATGGTACTTAAATGAAAGCTCATGACATAATGAACAACTTTATATATCGGATCACCTCCAAATTGTCGGTGGTTTGGCCGGAAAACTTAAATTTGCCGGAAAAAACTAAACAATGAGGGGATAAAAATTTGTATGAGTGACATTTGATAACTTTCACAAAAATAAATGTATTTTTGATATTATTACATTAATTAATTAATCAATTTTATTTTACTTATTATTTGGGTTTAAACTTATGTCTTAATTTGTAAAAGAAATATGAAAAGTGAGTTTTTAATTAATTCAAAATGCGGTCTATTTTTAGTAATTTTCTATTTTAATATCATGATGTTTAGTGGATAATGCTAACTTTTCATTACTAAAAATAGTAATTAATCAATTTAACTCTCTTCTTTTTCTTTAATTGAAGCTCCTTAAAATGTAGGATCCTAGACTTGAGCGTACTTGGTCTTGCCCCATGGTCGGCATTATCAATAGTCATGTGCTGAGTCGCACAATGTGTAAAACTTTCTAAGAAAAACCTCACATGTTTGTTCTTTAAAATTGAGGTCGTAGGGGGAGTAGGCCTCATCATTTAGCCCGCAGATCTGAAAAATCCGTGGAGCCCCACAAGCCCGACGGGCTTTTACCTGGCCCGGCCCTCGAGAAAGCCCGCTTCCGTCGGTAGAGGGTCGGGCTTAAATTAGAGGTGTGAAACCCAGCCCGGCCCGCCAAAAACCCGTAAGGCCTAGCCCGTAAAAGCACGTCAAATAATAAAATATTATACATACATATTTTATTAGGTTTAGAATAAAACTATTACATCATGAAATAACTATGTGAAGGAAATTTCTCGGGATTGATCGACTCTAGTCGATATGATCGGTATATATATTTAGTGACCCTGTAAAAATTTCATCCAATTCGGAACTCGTTGGACCGTCGGAATTTCCGGTAAACCGAAAAGAACACTAATATGTCATAAGAGAAGACCCATTACCAAAATGCGAACACCGAAATTCGTTTGCATATCTGAAATCACCTAGTTTTTGTCACCGATTGTGTGCGGTCGCACCAAGGAAACTCATTTGTCAAAGCCCCAGTCAATGAGGATTTTAATATGTCAAAACGCCATTTTTTCTGTTGACCGTAGGTACGGACGGTCAAACAATATCCAAAACGGACGAAATTTTTATGGGTTCCCTAAATATATATACCGATCACATCTACAGGTGTCGATCGACCATATTTCAAACTAGAGTTATTGATCACCGAAACGTCCACTAATGTATCATAACATTTATATTAGGTTTATACTAAAACTATCGCATTATGAAGCGACTATATGAAAGAAACTTGTCGGGATCAATCGACACCATCCGATGTGATTGGTATATATATTTAGTGATTCTGTAAAAATTTCATCAAATTCGGACTTCGTTTGACCGTCAGGATTTTCAGTAAATCAAAAACACCACTAATATGCCCTGAGGGAGGGCCTATTATAAATATGTGAATGCCGAAAGCCGTTTGTATATATGAAATCACCTAATTTTTGTTACCTATCGTGCGCGGTCGAACTGAAGAAATCTATTTGATAAAGCCCCGATCAATGAGGTTTCAATATGTCAAAACGCCTCTTTTTTAGTTTACCGTTGGTACGAACGGTCAAACTATGTCCAAAACGGACGAAATTTTTACAGGTTCCCTAAATATATATACCGATCACATCTACTAGTGTCGATCGATCCTATTTCGAATTAGAGTTGTCGATCGCCGAAGTGTCAACTAATGTATTGTAACATTTATATTAGGCTTATAATAAAACTATCACATTATGAAACGACTATATGAAGGAAACTTATTGGAATTGATCGGCACCAGCCGATGTGATTGGTATATATATTCAGTGACCCTATAAAAATTTCATCCAATTCGGACTTCGTTTGACCGTCAGAATTTTTGGTAAATCGAAAACACCACTAATATGCCCTAAAGGATGACCTATTACAAATATGCTAATGCCGAAAGCCGTTTGCATATATGAAATCACCTGATTTTTGTTACCTATCGTGCGCGGTTGAATTCAAAAAATTTATTTGGCAAAACCCCGGTCAATGAGGTTTAAATATATCAAAACGTCTCGTTTTTAGTTGACCGTTGGTACGAACGGTCAAATCATGTCCAAAACGGACTAAATTTTTACGGGTTCCCTAAATATATATACCAATCACATCTACTGGTGTCGATCGACCATATTTTGAATTAGAGTTGTCGATCGCCGAAGTGTCCACTAATGTATTATAACATTTATATTAGGTTTATAATAAAACTATCACATTATGAAGCGACTATATGAAAAACTTATTGGAATTGATCGACACCATCCGATGTGATCAGTATATATATTTAATAATTATTTTAAAATTTCATCCAATTCATACCTTGTTTGACCATCAGAATTTCCGGTAAACCAAAAACAACACTAATATGCCCTAAGGGGGGACCAATTACCAAGATGCGAATGCAGAAAGTTGTTTACATATTTGAAATCACCTAATTTTTGTCACCGATCGTGCGTGGTCACAACGAGAAAAACCATTTGGCAAAGCCCCGGTCAATGAGGTTTTATTATGTGAAAACGCCTATTTTTTTTGTTTACCGAAAATTCCGACGGTTAAACGAAGTCCGAATTGGATGAAATTTTTACAGGATCCCTAAATATATATATCGATTACATCAATTAGTGTCGATCGACAATATTTCGAAACTATAATTTATTTGTGAATTTTTTAAGAATGCTTTTTTTTAATAATTCTTTTATTGTTTCAAACCTTTAAATTAAAATATTATATTTTTTTCTAATACAAGCCCGCAAGGCCCGCTTTAAGTGGGCGGACTTGAATATTCGTATTTGTGAAAATATCTGAACCGGCCCGGCCCGCCACTTATTTAAATTTATTAAAACCAGACCCGATCCGAGCCCGTTACTTATGAGCCGGCCCGTTGACGAGCCCTAGGGGAGGGGTGTTTTAAAAAAATGGAAACTTGTACGGCTGTCCTCAAATACATTGGGGTGGGGACATAATACACGCATGGATCCCAAATTACAATAAGCACAGAAAATATCTCAAGATAACAATGAGTCTCTTAACAAAACTAATATATTCTAACAAGCAAATATGAAGAGTGCAATTTTAGCTACTCTATTCAATACACAATTGTGTTGACACATTAGAAACATTTTACCCATACGGAGCCATTGGTTACTATTATTATCAGCTTTCACATAGAAACCAACTAATGGCATTAAATCTTATCCGGCCACACTGGAGATTACGATCATTTACGACGTAAGGAGCTCAAGGCACATAGGAAATGCAGTTCGATCCAGCCCCCCGTTACCATACCAAAAGACAGGAGTGGCTTAATGTCAGCATAGAACTATCTCTATTAATTAAGGCAATTTGGCATATGAAACTGTCATTAACTATATTGGCAAAAAAAAACTGCCATTAACTATAATCACCTTTCTTTAAAAAAGCTGCTTTTATAAAAAGCAACATATTACACGGACAATCTGGTAAAAAACAAACAAAAAGAAAAATAAAACTTTTTTTTGTCAAGTTATCAAAACAAATTCATACAACCCAAAAAAATTGTTCTTTCCACAGATAAACAATATGCACTAGAAAAGAAAGTGAAATAGCGAGTTCATATACAACTAAATAGGCAAAAAAATAATTTGATGCACGAGCACGGTCCTTTCGCATGCACAGACGGGTGGAAGAAGACTAGCTTGTAATTTAATAACATGCATATAAAAAAAATACAGGCCCAAAGCATTAGCTCTGACCCACTTATTTTGCAAACAAAATAAAATTCGACCCACTGGAGAAAACCTAGTAGACAAGGACCGGCCCAAAAAGTTCACATTACTACCAAGGATATTGTCTGGGGCAACACACCACCAATGCTGAGTTGCTGACAGAATCCTACTGCACCTTGGACTCTAATAGGTCTTGTCGCTTCATCAATCCTTTGCTGGTAAGTGGCTTTGTTGGCCGCACTGCCCAAATTTTAGTTTCAATCTGAGATCAAATTGAAACGATGTGTGATCACCACGACCACATCAACAATGCAGTCCTTATAGTTGAAATATTGTTCTCTTTGGGCGTACTGACCCACACGTTTTTGTTCTTAAAGTTTCACCCTAAAATCATCTCATTATAGAAAGTTGACATTACACATATAAGCAGAGCTTATATTCTTTCTCAAGAGATGTGGGATTATATTCATGACTTACATGTCTGATAACTTGCTAGTCAGTGCCACAATATGCCCTTTTTAAGGGGTTGAAAGTGATGACATGTTCTGATACCATACATAACAGAGTTAAGACCAAAATACATAAACGTCACTAATTAGTTTAATATAAAATTTAAGTTCAAGGACCACAATATTCGGGTAGCTCGCATGAACATTACTGCACATTTACTAAACTTGAATGGATTAAGGAGGAATTAACGAATGGGAAAGAGAAGGAATAAGTGAGAGAGAAGGAGCTCATCTTATTGACTTGTTCTTCGAAATGAGAAGTAGAATCATGATTGATTTAAAAAAATAATTTGAGATGGGTAAAAAAAGAGGTCTAATTAGGATGAATTTGGAACGAGTAGTATTAGATTTGTTTAATCAAAAAGTTAGTTTGGGAATAGTTAATGTTTCACTACTGAATCAAAATGAATACCAACCCTTTCCATAAAAATAGAACATCCGAGTTGTATTATGGGACCCACATGTTTTGATTCCTCTTGAGGTTAACAACACACAATTATGGAATGGGGTTCCCCACACAAAAAACTTACTCACACTGATTTTATTCGCCCAAGCCACAAATATCCATTTATAACGCTAATACAAACAAAAAAAAAACTGTGTGAGATATGTATGTTGGGGTTCACAAAAATTTAAACAGTAACAATAACCAACAAAATTTGTATATAAAAACTATAGACACAAAATTTTGTGTAAAAAGTAAAACACTTTATACGGTTATCCATGGGAATCATATTTCATACTGATTTTAGTAGCCATTACATGTTAGTTTATTTAAAGATATTTTTACTTCTGTGATTATGGCTATTTTATACAGATTTATGTACCAATAGAGAATACACACAAACATCCGTGTACATCTTCAAGGGCAAGTTCAAACTCAATTTACTTGACAAGGATTTCTATTAGAGTTGAAAGTGTATTTCACACTGATTACAGTATCAATACATAGATATCACACAAACCCTCCAATTAAACCCTAATATATATCATATTGCCGATATTGGTGTCATCTTCCTTTGATACCCACCGCTAACCTTGTTTGGCAAATTTTATATCTCTCTCCCTCTCATCCTCACAAACTTCTTCACGTCTCTGTTGGCCATCAATGAGTTCAGATCAAGCCAAATATCTTAGCAATTACTTCTTGTTTCCAATCGACGCTCATGGACTGCGACTCACGCCTCCGTCGTAGTTTTAGTTTCTACTGAGATTAGAATCAACATCTCCAGCCATGAGAATCAAAACTTGTGGTTTTTCATTCATAAGTCCTTCGTTTTTTCCTTCAAGGGTAACTTTCTGATCAATTGATTTGGTTAAGTGTGTGGTGTATCTGCTCAAACTCCTTGAAATGTGAATTTATGAACTTTGATGATTTGATTTGATTTGATTTGATTTGGTCTTTCGTCTTATGTTGTAGATTGTGTAAAGAAGATTAGATCTGTAACAGTGTCTTTAATCCCTTTTTTCCTGCTCTAATTAAGATTAGCTCTTAATCTTGTCGTTAGTTTTCATAATTAGCTGTATTGTCTTGGTGCATGTACTAAGAGCCAAGAGCATCCACACCAGCGAGCAAATATGCCGGCGTGCTCGAGCAGGAGGAGGGACCAGCCGGAGGAGCTCGAGCAGGAGAAAGGGAGGCTCGCACCGGCGAGCAGGAGGAGGCGAGCTGCTCGCCCAGTCAACCCAGCCGCGGTGCTCGTCCGATCGCTCGAGCAAATTTTGCTCCGGCGTTTGCTCGTTCGCCTGGCGGAGCCCACCGCCCGTGGGTGACGTTAGGCACGGGCGAATTTTTTTTATGTTAGGCGCGTGCGTTGCACACGCCAAAAAAAACAGCGAGCCAATGAATGGCTGCCACGTGTCTCACTGATTGGCCAACGGTCCAATTGATCTGGGCCTTCCATTTTGAATCAGAAATTTCGATCCAACGGCCAGAATTAATTGGCAACGGCTACTATTTGATCATAACGGAAATAAACCCAAAAAATTGTAAAAAAATCCCCAAAATTTCAAAATTCTCCCAAAAAATTGCCTATAAATACTACTTCAATTTGTTATGAACTCACACCAATTTGTGCACAACAAATTTCACATCTTCCTCCATCTCCTCTCTCTTTTCGTTTAGCATTTTTTTCCAAAACAATGGGCACTCATTGGCTTCCTTCCGAAGATTTACAAATGTGCATTTCTTTTGTCCGTCATAGCATTGATGAATATGACGGTAACAAACAAAAGAGGGACAAATTGTGGGAGACAATTCATGGCGATTATATGCAAAATTGGGTGCTAGCACCAGGTGAGAAACCTCCGAAGGAGCCAAGGACCCGAATCGCGCTCGCTTCTCACTACAACAAGTTCAAGCTACTCTTGCAAAAATGGGGCGAATGTTTGGCAGCATCACGACAACGTATAGCTAGCGGCACTTCGCTGATGGACGAAGTAAGTACATTGTTTTATCATATATTATAATTTTTAATTGATTATATGAATTAATTATGTAATTTATATCTAATTTGTTTAAATATGTAGCATTGTTTACATATTTAATTATTTTAATATATCTAATTTTGTTTACATTATTTGTTTTATTTAATTTGTTTAAATATGTAGCATTGTTTATATTATTTGTTTTAATATATTTAATTTGTTACATTATTTGTTTTATCTAATTTATTTAAATTATGTAATTAAATAAATACCTAATATAAGTTTTTTACATCATGAACGACAAGCTCAATCATGTTACTATAATGTCAAGAAGAAAAAGTTTACACACTTTGAATGTTGGGAAGTGGTTAAAGATCATCCATCTTTCGTTGCGGTGCTACCTACTACTCTATCTCCATATGCAAGTAGTTACCACGGTACTCCTTCCACAACTGAATCATCTCCAACCATCAATTTGGATGACGACCAATTGAATGAGACACCTCAAAGCAACACAGCAGCTCCATCGAGTCCACCTAGACCAATGGGAACCAAGGCGGCAAAGGAAGCTAGGCGCCAAAAGAAACAGGGTAAGACTCATATTGAGCAACGGGTGAAGGTTTTGCATACCATTGCAAGTGACCAAGCATCATGGCATACCAAGAGGCTAGCCCATAATGAAAGTGAGCTTAATTATTATGCGGAGTACATAGACATTCAAAAGCGGAAAGAAGCAAGGGCGGAAGAAGAGTTACGATTGAAGAAACAAGAGAATGACACAAGGATCATGACAATGGATTTGGAGGCTATGACCCCAATCTCGAAAAGGTATTTTACCAAGAGGAAACTAGCAATCCTTAATGAAGGAGAAGCTAGTCAAGATCAACCTACCGATGAAACATATTCGGATTGTTATCACCCAAATCGCGTGCTTTTTCCATAGTAGTTATAGTATTGTACTAAGAATAAATCTGGGCTTGGCTCGTCATTTTATGTAATTTAAATTTTTTGAGAAATAAAATGCAATTTATTTATTAAGTTGAAATTGAAATACACATTAAATTAAAACACATACTGAAATTAAACACAAGCTTAATAATTAAACACAAACATCATGAAAACACACAATAAAACATATTTAAAGTATTTCACCGGTTTCCACTCTCCAAATGTGTTTCACCAAGTCTTTCTGGAGCTCTCGATGGATGTAAGCGGATTCGAGATCGGCAACACGGTCGTGAAACCGTTGTATATTAGCTCCATCTCTACTGATTGGCTCAAAAAGAACTCGATTCCCTTGTGCATTCACCGGCCCATCATAAACCCGGAAAGCCCTCGATGGGTTTTGCAAGTCTTTTTCTTCTTCCTCATCATCATCCTCATCATCCACATACTCTTCCTCAACAATCATGTTATGCAATATAATGCAAGCTAACATGATGGTAGTCATTACCGATTTGTGGTGCAATGTACAACTATGACGTATAATTGCCCATCGAGATTGCAAGATGACAAATGCCATCTCCACATCTTTCTGGTATGCCTCTTGTTTCTTTGCGAAGAGCTTATCTTGCGGCGTCTGGGGATTGGAAATTGTTTTGACAAATGTAGAGTACCTTGGATATATTCCGTCAGCCAGATAATAAGTTGTGGTGTACCTCTGTCCGTGGACTTCGTAGACGACAGTTGGGCCTCTTCCGGCAAGGATCTCTGAGAACACATTCGATAGGTGGAGCACATTAATGTCATTTTTAGCTCCAGGACAGCCAAAAAAACTGTGTCATATCCACGTATCATACGAGGCCACTACCTCTAGGATAACCATTGGGCGACCCTTTCGGCCCGAGTATGCCCCTTGATAGGCGGTTGGGCAGTTCTTCCACTCCCAATGCATGCAGTCGATGCTTCCAATCATACCTAGAAAACCTCGGCCTTCTGCTTTAGCTAGTAGTCGCGTGAGGTCTGCCGGTGTTGGATTGCGGAGGTATCTTGGACCATAGAGATGAACAACTTGGCTGCAAAACTCCTTCATACATTTCAGGGTAGTCGATTCCCCCATCCTTGTAATTTCAGTACACTGATCTGCGGCTGACCCGTACGCTAGCATTCGTAGAGTCCCAGTCATCTTTTGTTGGGGAAGTAGCCCTAGCAAACCAGTGGCGTCTTCTCTTTGATGCCAAGACATGTCGTGGTTGCAGAGGTCCGTCATGATGATGTTGAATCGGTCTCTGCTCATCCTGTACCTCCGACGAAAGTCTTGAGCGTCGAAAATTGGACGTTCGATGAAGTAATCTTCCATGAGATTGTGTCCCCTAAATAGCCTTTGACGTGGCTTATTCGGTTTTTTACCGCGACGTGAACCACTTGGTCGTGTTGATTCATCATCGTGTTGTGCTTCCGCCATGACCACCTGATTCACGAATGATTGCTCCATATCGTCATCCTCTTCTCGTTGACGTTGTCTCAGCCTGAAAAAATTGTGGAAGCTGAAAGGATTCATCAGAGTGATCAATAAGGAAATGTTGCTAAGTGTTTAGATTGAAAGATGAGTTATAATGAGTGATATTAGACGTTTTTATAGCAAATTGGTCGAAAATCTTATCAGAAATTTGGTCCAATTATTTTGCTGACAGTGACACGTGTCAATACTCTACTAGTCGAAAATCTTATCGGAAATCTGCTCCAATTATTTTAGCGACAATGACACGTGGCAGTGACACCTGTCAATTATCTATTAGTCGAAAATCTTATCGGAAATTTTGGATAATATCGAGTCAATAATGACACGTGACACATTATTATTGGTTGTAAATATATCTGGTAAAAAAAATAATTATTTCACAATAAGAAAAAATTGAATTGCTCAAACAAATTGTAAATGGGTGTGTGAAAAAATTGATTTGCTTGAGCAAAATATGAAATCGATTTGCTTGAAGCAAAATTTGCTTGTGGCCCTATCATTTGCTTGAGCAAATGCAATTTATGAGTGCGGATTCTATAATGCCCTAGAGCTGTTATACATGTGTAGGTTGTTTGTGGTCCTCTTCTCTTGTATATATATAGTAGTACTAGGGTCGTACAAGTTAGCATTTAATAGCTTTCAGATTGCAGCAAAGGGTTGAAAATCTGGACATATTGGGTTGGATAGATCTACTTTCTGTTATTCGATGGTGCATGGTGGTGTATGATGTGGAGCCACATCCACTAATCCATGATGTATATATGATGATCTACAAGATGATGGTGTTTGATGATAGCATGGTAAGCCATGATGACAATTTTTTTTAATGAATTTTATCACTCCTAACTGATTTCCGTGTGAAAGAGTTAATATTGGACAAAAAAATGTGTATAACTTTATAATGCATTCACTTCAAACCAAAAACAAAATTATAATGTGTTCACACTGTTAAATAACTTTCAGATATTTGAATAAATGAGTTTATATTCATACATCCTAAATTGACACCCACACTTCCTTTTTTTTTTTTTCATACCAACGTTGAATTAACACATGTGAAATGACTAAAAAAACATTAAAAGTTTAAATATAAATGAAAATAAATAAAATAAAATGAGTCATTAATTCCACAACACAAGTCTTAAAGAGGCGAAAATATTTTCCCAACACAACATGGAAGAAAGTGAAGATCCTATAGTTGAGCAAAACATCTTTTTATAGGCTTCGTACAAGGTATGAATTTGTTATTCCGTAATTCTATTATCTCCATAAATTGATATAGTACGTATTATGTGTTTCTAGGGTTCATAATATTTTTTGAGTTCTAATATTTAGGGTTTACGATCTAATTACAACCAACTTGTAATCTTAAATCTCATAACATCGACCATAATTTTGATGCCAGAAACTTCTTTGTTTTGACTGTAATATAATTTGTAGGCAGTAAGTCAGTAACTGATGTATTTTCTGAAATATGGTTCTCGTGCACTCGGTTGAATTATATTTTTATGGTTTTTAGCCTCTAATTATAATGAGTTTATTTTTCGGTTCCACCACATTTTTCATGAGATCAAAGAACTTGGAGATAAATATATTTGATGATGTACTGTAATTTAAACAAACAGACTTTGAATCTCAACAAAAGTTAAAGACCTATTCAATAAACAATTTCATTGTCAAATGTTCAAAATTAAAAGAGATCTAATTTGTTACAGGATAATGAAACGAGAATAATAACAATGTGATGAAACATTCTCAAACTCTTTATTGATTGATAATGGGTCTATATATAAGCATTACATACATAATATCCAGAAGATTGAGGGATTCATATCTCTTACATTAATGCATAATCTACTATAATAAGGAAACTTGAATAGGCTAAGACACACATAAGGGTAGAAAAATAATTATCCCGGAACACTCCCCATTGTATCGCATGCGTAGGTTGCATATTGCACATAACGTTGTCTCGGTAAAAACCTTGTCAAGCAAAATAAAAACTTCTTGAGTAAAAAACAAAAGCTCGATTGAAGGAGAAAAAGAGCACAACATACTATTTACATTTGACAGAATCATGTGAGGTAGACTCATACTGAAGTGTACGAATCAACTCCTCCTGATTAGTGTCATAATCATGAAATATAGATAATTAACAACGTATACAACATTCTTGTATGCTTCTCAAAAATAGTCTTGGGCTACTGATTAATTATTAATCTCATCACACATCCTAAGATCATACATGCTATACTTAGCAAAACTTAGATCTTAGGAAATAAGATTGCATAACAACTTAAAACAAGAGTTTACAATGAAAATCAAATTCTCGCGCGGAATGACCTTTACGCACTTAGATGACCATAACTTCTTCGTTCTAATAGGTATGAATGAACCGTAAAATGTTCTGGAAAATAGACACTCGCACTTTATAGTGACATAAAGTTCTCAACCTAATTCGACCGGAGCAGTTCACAGTACTCTGTCGAAGTTGACTGATGTGCAAATTCTCGGACAGAACTGTCCTACTTTGCTAAAACGGTCATAACTCACTCAATGCAATAGATATGATTAAATGGTTGGTGTCCCCGGAAAGTAGACACATAGACTTTTTCGACGGTATCAAATTCATCATTTTTCATTGAGTGAGCAATCATGTAAGTCGCGTTGAAGTTGACCTACGAAACTGGACAGATTCTAATTTGTCACATGCAATGTTTCTTTCATATTGGAATGGGGGAATGGACCAATGCATGACTGATTTTGGTCTGAGATGGAACTTACACGCATCCATTATGCTGCCAGTATCATCTGCAACACCAAGACATACGTTGGTGGGAGTGAGCTGCTGGCAACGTTGGTGTGGATATGATTTGTGTTGGTTCACTAATTGTAGAACTAACCATGTCAAAAGAACAATTTAACTCTAATGACGATGCATAGGCGCATAGTTAATCACATCATAATGAAAGCAATAATGTCCCAACAACACTTACATATATGAATTTATAGCTCATTGAATCTCTTCATCATCTATACTTAGATGGAATAGAGAATCAAGAATTAGCTTTTATATGAACACATATGGGCATGAGTTCTTGCAACCGATTGTACTACATTCTCTCGAACGTCGCAATCTGACTGTATAAGCTTTTCGTAGTCTGGAGGAATTTAATTGATCAATTAAGGTCCCTCGGATACTTTCATATCTGCGTCAAGATCCCTTTACGTATATGCTATAACCACTATCATATACTGCAAATCAGTTTGCATTGACACTACTACTGATCAAGTAGCGGAAATCGAGAAAATATAACTCATCGTAGTCAATACTAGGATAATGAGACAATCTTTACATCATAAGTCCTGCAAATATGGCATGTCTTCATCATTTCTCATTACACTTATGAATAAAGACTAACATAACAAGTCAAGTTCAGTTTGTATTGATTCTTTCCACTTTGGTCAAGCTGCTCATCGTTGATATTATACAACGGAATAAGAGCATAAGCGAATACATCACCAATCATGGGAGATCAATCCATTAACACATGTGTGCGCTTATACGATCAACTGAAAGAGTTCTTTTGTTATCTAACATCAACAAAAGGAGTTTGTAGCGTCCCACAGAAACTTAGTTGATAGACATGTTCAGAGAATATCTCTTGATGATGGGCGGAATATTTGTCCCTTTACACTTCGCTTCTCTCTGGTTTTTGATTCCAAAGAATTTGATAGTATCCCTTCTTCCGGGTAGGAGCCAAGACCGAAGCTATAACGCTTACTAGTCCATCTTTGCGTTTGCCGCCCTTGTTTTGTGGTGCAATACCACGGGCACTGACAACACCACATCATACGATGGTGTCGTCATCAACTTCCTTCCCACTGAAAGGGATGATGCTAACGGTGCTAAGACCAAGTCATATGAAATTCTCTCATATTTTGAGAGTTCCAACCTTACCGACACATCACAGCATCTATGTACGATGTCGTCACTTTCACAATATCGGTAAAGTTATTGAGAATTGAATCTTTGACTCTCTGGAGGTTGATAATGCGTTGCACTTCTTTTCTACTTAGAGCAGTGCGGGATCTTAATGAGACATAGTGTCATACCACGTCAATTCCTAGTGTTGAAATCGAAATAGGAGCATTCCATATCTCCCCCTAAAAACGGGAAGTATGTCTCATCAAAGTGACCGTAAAGAGATTAATAGTTGTAGATTAGAAATAACGGATAAGTGTTGGTGATTCACAACCAACAAAACTACTTAAGCATTTCAAATTAGGGGTGGGCATAAAAAATGAAATCCCGATCCCGTCCTGATTCTGTCTCGAAATTCATAGGGACGGGACGGGACGGGACGGAGGTCTAAAAACGTCTGTCCCGTCCCGATCCCGTCCCGTTTCATAATAGTGAGATGGGACGTGGGACGAATAATTTATATCCCACTTCGTCCCGTCCTGTCCCACCTTTAATGAAAACTTAAAAATTCTTATATATTTATATCAAAATGAAACTAATTTATGTTCTTAATAACTCCAAAATTATATCAACTCAAATAATAATGGTAAATTATAATATTTTGAACATAATATGCATTTTTTTTGTTAAAATTTCATTATTTAATGTTACTTTGTTAATGAAAAAGTAAAAATATAGGTTTTTATTTAACTTCATAGGAAGATGAGATTTGTCTCGTCCCGTCCCATCCCGTCCCGTGCCCACCCTATTTCAAATAGACCCATTGAGATACTAAAATAGAGGTACATAAACAACTTAACCAAATATGGGCTAGTGAAAAGAACGTTGGGATCGTACCCAGTAACCATCTGCTACGCACTAAACACTTAGTAAGTTGTGGGTCTGAAACGAATAAGTGTCGCTGCATGCAACATCATTACATATCTCCATGCAAAGACTGACATGTTAGTACCCATAATCAAGCCCGAGCCTCTACTAGATCGTTCTGTGAATGAACATGAGGAACAAAATGTTCAACGACGATCCCAGTAGACATGCATTATCATTAAATGCCTTGGAGGTGAACTCTCCAACGTTATCCAATCGAATAGATTTGATAGGATGGTAAGGGTGGTGAGCCCTTAGTTTGATGAACTCAGCGAAAAATTTAGAAAGTCTGCATTCTTCGTTGAATAGGTCCACAAATGTCATCTTGAATATGTTGTAAGAATGGAATATGCTCAAGTGGGGCCTTCACATAAAAAGGTTGACAATAAGAGTCATCAATTAAGCAAGTTTTGTCATGAGGCCGTGCAGGGGGCTTGCGGGGGCAGTGCAGGGCAGCTCCGGGGATGGCAGCAAGGCTGTGTACAATCAATTTTAGAATTTCTGACAAAGATATTCCTCTTCATTCTCAACATAAATATCTAGATGAAAATTGATTGGCATGTATGGCCTTGTAAAACTTAGCAAAACACGAAGATATACAGAACACAATCTCCGCACGAGATCTGTAAAATAACTACATGTGTCGTATGCTAGTGTGGGTAGTTGCACAATTAACATAACACTTGATTTCATTGCGGGACATTCTCAAAATAAAATTAAGAGAATAAACGACACGATGAACTTCTCTAGACAATACGTCTTAGGATATTGTAAGAGGGGGATCAGAACAAAGTGCAATCTTATCGTGTATCACATGGCATAATACTACATTCTTCAAATTACACGTTGGAAACGAATGTTAGAAAGAAGCCATTGAAATGGTGTGGGTGATCACCAATAATAAGGTCAGTTGGGCTATGAAAAACGACTTGGAGAAAACCGGAAAAGATAACCGGAAAACCATGTCAAATATGCTCAAAAGCGAATGAAATTTTGGCGGGAAAACGCTTCAAAAAACAATGTTGGAAACATGCGGAAAAAAACAACAAGAAAACGGCAAAAGATCGCCGGAAAATTGACGGCACCAAAAAACTGGCAGACGGTGGCCAGAGGCCGGAACTTGACCGAAAAAAGGCCGGATACGCTGGAAAC
The DNA here is from genome assembly GCF_933775445.1 of Argentina anserina. Lineage (NCBI taxonomy): Eukaryota > Viridiplantae > Streptophyta > Magnoliopsida > Rosales > Rosaceae > Argentina > Argentina anserina. Next base: position 22,134,906 of record NC_065877.1, read on the forward strand.
ATTGCCGGATACGGCAAAGGCATAGCAACGCCAAATTTTGACGTTCCAAGTTCCGTTTTCCAATTTTGAAGTGTCATATTCATAATGTATTGCTATTGGGGTTCCATGTAACCCAAAAGCGTGCAATTTAAAAACCACATGAGGTGCAAACGTTGACTATACATGCTAGGTTTTAGGTAAATAAAATTCTCAATAGATCAACTTGTACACAAGGAATACGAGAAATTTTATTGAATATCAATTTTTAAAACGTCACAAACAAACTTCCAATTTCACTAAACGACTTGAGCTAAAGTCGAATAAGAAACATTGCAATGCCAACATCATACTTGAAAAATATTAAGCAGAAAATATAGTCAAAATAGATTGACTAATCAAAAGTCTGTAGCAATAAAATCTTGCATATCAGATGGGGCGGAGCTTAGCATGTGACTCAAAAATCTGCTATCTGGAGATTGGAACGATGTTAATTTCCATCTCAAATATACCCTCAATAGAAACAAGTGCAAAAAAATAGCTTGTGTTTCTTAGATGTGAAGAATGTATCAAGATCAACTCTGGTAAAACAATGTCATAGACGTTTATTAAATCACTTTAAGTGTCATATAATTTTGGGATCTTTTGTCAGCAAATAGTGCTGCTTCAGAGTAGTATAAATTTCAACTCAAAAAAATGAGTACAAAGAATTTGAGATTAACGTCCATAGACATGAGTTAAAGAAACTCAAAAATTCAAGTAACATGCGCGATGACGACGTCTCCAAAAGAAACGAGGATTGTATAGGTTTCGAATGAACGAAACTATTCAAGTATGTGCTCGAAATTAGAAGGGTTGTGATGTTTATAGTCACAAAATAATCGATATAAAACAACGATTCTCATAATCGCACCTAAAATAACAGTGCACTCAGGCGACCGCACGAAATCGATTAGCTTCCTTTTCAATATAATCATGACTCTCCTAAGACCGTCACATGAAAACGTCGACCAAGAGGGGATTCAAATCCCTCTTTGGTCTCATCGGCGCTGTCAGAATGGCCGGATTCAAAAGCAGTAACTTTAAGAAAAGCTTACTTGGTGGTCTGTCAAATAAATAACATTAATTTGAGATATTCTTCAAATTTATCTTCATGCAAAAGGCTGTTTAATGAATTCCTTTTCGATCTTTGTATGGATGGCATAAAAAGCTCATGAGTAATATCCATCTCGGGCATGCATGTTATCACAATGGTACGATGATTGATTATTTTTCTATTGGGCTCGGCACGGCCATAGGCCCAAAATCATGGTTGGGCTGATATGTTCTAGTCGTGTCGGGTTTGAGAAACCGGGTCAGGTTATAGATCTACACAACCGAGTTAACATCGACAAATCCGGCGGCTTCTAAGCTTTGTTGCCAAATGGCCGGGTCGGGGGGATTTGATGACGTCAAAGCCGGGCGTTTCTAGGTTTCTTATAGGAGCACAAAGTGTGACGTTCTTAATGTATATATGTCATATTCTTGTTCTTTGTTACTTCTTATTTAGTTGTTTTAGGTTCATATTTGTCATTTGTATGTTTAGGTAGATCTAATATCGATTATGAGTGAATTGATGATGAAATTGTGCTAAGCATTAGAAATCTTTATTGAGCTATGATTCCCTACTCGACTAGGATTCTACATTCCTATTTTCATTCTTTAACTTGTCGATTCTTTTCAAGAAAGACAAATCATATATGGACTAGGAGTAGTGGAGCTGTGATACATTCCTAGTTGGACAAGGAGATCATGTCCGAGTTGGATAAGGATTAAAGAGATGTCGGCCTAGCCATTTCCTAGCCCAAGAAGGATAGCTGCCATGCAACCCTTGTTTGTCTCCCATTTGGATTTGGTTTCCTATTTGGAGTTGGATTTCAAACCATGTTGGAGATGGATTTCTAAGGTGTATATGAAGATATTTTCGTGCATATAAGTCAGAATTATCAAGGAGAAGAAGATATGCACTTGAAAGCCCAATTCATGCAAGAATCAGAAATCTAACAAGATTTGTAGTCCAACTTCGACGGACTCCTCTGGACAGCTCAAAACGAGTTAAAGACATGCCATATATGGATGGAAAGCTCTACGAGTCTAGCTTTTGTAGGATTTAAAATCGCATCAATATCTTATTCCTAAATAGAAGATATGATCGAATCTTTACTTGGAAGTCTAGTGGGCTCGGCAGAATTATCTCAGCCATTGATTTGCTTTTGATCCAAGGGGTATGAAAGAAAGTTGGGGCCTTGTTTTTCCTATATATAGAGGTACGATTCTACATCATAAATCATCATCAATCCTTGCACCAAAGAAAGCCAAAGCTCTGCCCACAAACACATCCTTGTTACTACAAAGTCATTCAAGCCGTAAACACCATCATGTTCATCTCTATTCAGCCCTAAGCCCTAAGTTTAGGATTTCCATTCAATTAGAAGTTGTGCTCTTTTTCTTAAAGACCCTAAGGAAGATTGATAAAGTGTAACTCGTTTCTTCTCTTTACAATGTTTGTGATTTGCTTGGTTCTTGTTGTAATGATTTTATGTTTCTGGTTAGTTCTTAGCCTGTTATGTAATGAATGATTTATCAGATTTTATGAAGTAGTTGCGATTTCTTATTCAATGATTTTCTATGTATGTCGTGAGTTTATGATGCCATAATTCAATGATTATCTTTCTTGTGTTTTAAACTATATGTGATTAAAGGCCCTAAGTTAGTTTTGCATATATGATTTTCTAATGATCTTATTAACTTGTTAAAGTAAGTGACATGCTTGACTTGTTAGTAATCATTAGATGATAACCAAGGTCTGTTTCGATTCAAAGATGCCCTAAGTATTTCGAAAAGGGATAGATCAATGAAGTGGTAGGATTGAGAGTGCATGTAACCTTGTAATTTTGATGCCCTAAGCTAGGATTACTTGAACATGTCTCGGGTTAGAGATGCCCTAAGCTATTTAATTCGATCTTGAGTTGTGTTGTTTGAACTCTAATTGACCCCTAAGGCTCAGCATGCATAAGATGTGAATAAGATTTCGTTCATTGCTTTATGTTTTCTGTTTGGTGATTACTTGTGTGTTGGTTGGTTGGTTGATCACTTGTAGATGTTAGTTTATGATTTATTTTCTGTTTTCATATCTTAATCAAAACTATCAAGACCTTAAATATATTTGTGAGTTCGTTGTTAAATGTTTGTGTTTCTTGCTCTGGCTAGATCCCCGGTTTGTGAACAATATCCTCTTGCTTTATACTACTAACGATGCTTATAAGGTTAATATTGATGTCGAGTAATCAAATTTATTAATTTCGTCGCCGTTCTGGAAGGGTCGTCGGAGAGGCACGGTTCAACGTTGAGGTCGGAAGACGCCGATCTAGAGAGAAGTCAGGTTCTCGTCGGGATGGCGAGAAGAGATATGTTGATCGTCAAGGATGACCTTTTGACGGAGCGAATGGACTGAGGAAAGACGCATGTACGATGCCCAAAAATTTTCGATGTTGGGGAGGCCCCGTGAAGACTATGTAGCGGCAGCGACGAGTCTTGAAAGAACGGGTCCAGAGATGTTGGATCCCCAAAACAAGGCGTCAGAATAGGGTTGCAATGGCGACGTCAACGAGTCTGGGTCTCAGAAATCTGGGTCTGAGGCGACATTGGATGGCGACTAGAAGAGGCCCGCAAGGCTAGGGGGACGGGGACGACGTCAACCGGCTGGTTTGTCCGGAGGAGAACAATTTGTCGGTTCTTCAAATTTTCCGACGATGCCAAGCGGAAAAAAGGGTGTCGGGAAAAAGAAATTCAGGGTTAGGGTTTATCTTTTTCTGGTGGCCTCGTCGCTCAAACAGTGTAGAAAAAAATGCATAATAACGTGTTACAAGATAATAAAACGAGAATAATAATAACGTGATGGAACATTGCCGAACTCTTTATTAATAGATAATGAGGCATATATATAGCCATTATATACAGAGTACCCTGAAGATTCAGGGATTCATATATCTTACATTAAGACATAATCTACTCTAATAAGGAAACTTGAATAGGCTAAGACACACAGAATGATATAATAATAATTATTTCGGAACATAATCAATAATTTTGGAGGTATGAATAACATTTTATTGATTCAACTGAATTATGGGCATTTTGGAAAAAAAATTGGAGGCCTAAATATCATTTTATTATATTGTAAAAGTAAATTGGAGGTCCACTCAATAAAGAAGTGTAGATGTTAATTTATGAAATATGAATATAAGCTCCGTTTGAATAATGATAAGACCCATATCAACAATTCGCAGACTTTTATAATCCGTGTATATAGAGCATTAGCCCCTCCTCCAAAACCGCACAAAAATATTCCACAGTTACACTGTGCCTAATGGCGTGTCCATACTAAGATCCGTGTGAAATACCCTTATTCCACAAGGATTAAAATCTGTGTGCAACCATGTTTTTCTAGTAGTGAACGCCATCTCAGCAATATATGTGCACGCCTGGACAGCAGAATAATTTCGCATGAGTATGGTAATGCGTGCGATCGAGTTCCATGGAACCTAAATGACACGAATGCATTGGAATAATTTTGGCCAAAAACCCATGCAAGACTGGCCAGAGTCCGATTCTGATATATATTTATATGGTCAATGTAGGTGAATGCTAACTCAACATTATAGCAATCAAGCCATTTTCTATATTGCTTGTTATATATGTCTAGGACGTACTAAGGCAAGACATTTTTCGGTACAAACGACGTCAAGAGGAGGAGAAGTTTGACATCATGAGATGAGAAGAAATTAATGTTCTAAATGTGGGAATACTTACTTACGTAGCAGTGTACGTAGCACCATGCATGTAGCAAACATTGTCAGTACTCAGTAGTTTATGTATCGTAGTCATGTTTTATCAATACAGATCGACGATTACGCATGGGGATTCTGAACTAGCAACATCTATTTATTAGTTTTACATGCATCATGCATGTTGTCAACATTGGCACTTCAAACAACGCAGTCCCTTAATTCACAGTCCATACCGATCTGTATCTTGAAATTCGGAACCATTTTAGCTGGCTTTCAGCTAAAGGCTTATCTCTATGCATGCATAGTGATTGTAACAACACAAATGCAGCGCAGTTTTTGCAGTTGATCACCTCATAGGGCGCCCAATGCGGACATGGTTGAGTGTTTGACATAAACCTAGCTGCTTCGTTTGACTACTCTCAAATTGTTCGTGCAATTAATGAGGTTTTTATAAATTTGAACCCTAGAGAACCATCAAACTCGAATCTACAGCAGAAATGAAAGCATGCATAGTATTCATTGCTATTCTCTGTTTGGCGCTGCTACTGATCAACCAAACAATCGCAGAAGCTGAATACCTGCAGAATGCGGAAGAAGGAATCGTAGCTGAAGAAAAGAGAACCAGAAGCGGTAGAAGTAGCAGAAGCAGAAGCAGAAGCAGAAGTAGAAGAGGAGGTAGCAGTACTGGTGGATCAAGGTCAAGAACAAGATCAAACTGCGATCCATTATTCCAGTATCTGTTTGGAACCTGTGGCCAATGGCCTTTTCCTACCAATCCTTCCCCAAACAACCCTTTTGCCCCGACGCCAAGACCCTCTCCTCGGCCGCCGCGAGTTCCACCTACTCCTTTACGCCCCTTCCCTCCCGTAATCCCGTCTCCACCGCCACAGGTACCATCTTCACCACCTTTACCACCCCCACCAATTCCTTCGCCTCCTTCTGCACCGCCACCATCAGTACCACCACCCTCCACACCTCCTCCCTCAGCACCACCTCCATCATCGCCACCACCTTCGCCCTCACCACCACCACCTTCTCCACCTCCACCGCCTTTGGTTCCATCGCCACCTCCCCCGTCTCCACCACCACCAGAATTCCTGCCCCCACCAATACCATTCGTCTATCCACCACCACCAGAATTCCTGCCCCCACCAATACCATTCGTCTATCCACCACCACCAGATGTATACATACAACCACCCACAACTCCATGGCTGTCACCTCCTGACACCTTCCCCGATACACCACCAACTTTCGTTCCAGCTCCACCGTTAGTACCAGATATTGGCCTTCCTCCACCTGCATTAGACTTGCCACCATCTGGAGATCAGTCTAGTACTCCAACAGCACCACTGGTTCCAATAGATGAGCCTACTCCAATCCTACCACCCACATTTGCATTACCACCACCAATACCTATACCTGATGAGCCTTCTCCAATATCAACATTTCCAGCACCAGTATTTGTGGATGAACCTTCTCCAATATTACTACCACCTCAGAATCCATTTTCGTTTAACACCCCACCTATCTTACCATTTCCAACTACACCAGACACCGGTAATGGTGCTGTTGGTGGTGTAATTGATCAACCACCATCTGTTGATCCACCTCCTCAAACACCAGTATTTCTGCCACCTCCAATTCCTGAAATTCCCCAGAATCCACAGGATTCACCAGTACTTCCGTTTGAGACTATTCCCCCAGCACCAGATATACCTATGTAGGAGCCACTGCAGCAGCCATTGGAGCCCACACTCCCGTAATATTTTGCCTCCCTCTTATACGATCCCTATTTTGTTTCTTTGTTTTTTTTTTCTTGCCACAAATCTTGTAAGAACTTATTACCTGGAACTGGGTGTGAGTACTGAGTTAAAAGAAGAAATACAAGAATTTCTTGGAGTATCATGTGTCCCTGTTCACGAAGGATAATTAAACGGCGCTTCAATTAGGAAGAGGAAGAATCGAAGCAGATGTTTAAAAGAATCATAATTAAGCGTCTGGATGATCATATGGATAGTTGAAAGGGTAAGTTTATGTAGAAGGCCGGAAATATGGTTCATGTGAAAGTAGTTGCACATGCTATTATTTATCACATAGAAATTGAGTGTGTTCAAGCTTCCCAAACGAGTCTATTACTCTTTTCAATCCGAAATCTCTAATTTCTGGTGCGGAAATGTTAAAGATAATTTCTAGAGAAGAAAGGCATGCACACATTTGATAAAATCAATTGGTGCAAGATTTTCCAGAAGTTGCATTGTACAAGGCAGCTCAATAAGGCCTTCACATAATTGGTGTGCAATTTGGTCAAGAAGTTGGTCCTCGGATACATGATATAGTTTCTCTATAGTTTTTGACGGTATGTTTAAGTGATTTTAGGGGTGTGGCACTCTTTTCTATATGCTTCCCTAATAGGGATTTTAACGAGACCACAGTAAATCCTTGGGATATGATGTAATTTCCCTAAGTTTCATTTCTGATAAAATAAAAACAAATTAATTTGTTTATAAGTTTGTAATAAAGGTGCAAGTCAAGTAATGGCCTCTAATAAAATCAAGGTTACATGGAAAATGTAACACTAAGATGACAAGTTTGTTGCCACATGCATAAATTGATCCGTGAACATACTATATGTATATATACCCAAGGCCTTTCTAGGGAGAGATCTCTTTTTAGGTACTTTATAAGGTGTAGAGGATTTGACAACATTTTCGATCACTAATTTACATCCCAAAATTTTAGATTTTATGTCTATATAAGTTGAGTAATTTTATAAAATTTTCATTAAAATTGATGATCGTGAGGCAAACAAAATTTTAATTTTTTTTTTATGATATGATCTAATCTCTACCATCTAAGGTCATTAAATAACATATCTAACTGTGTAGAGACTATAGTCGTATATATCTCTTTACAAGATCGCTCACTAGAAGCTAGAGTCATGTGTATGTAATTATATAAAGAGTTTTTTTCACCAACAGTCCCTCAACTCTGGTGTACCTACCAATGTGATACCTCAACTCTTAATCGTACCAATGTGATACCCAGACTCTAGTATTGCTATCATTGAAGTACTTCCGTTAGTTTTTTTAAACTTTTCCGTTATCTTGGTGACGTGGCAGGTACGTGAGGCCCACAAAGAGAGTTAAAAGACAAAATTAACCTCATCTGAGAGGAGCAATGTTTTTCCCGCCCTTTATCATGAGAAAGACACCCAACAATTCCAATTTTGGCGCCAATTTTCACTCCATACTCCTTAATTTGTGTCTAATATCTAAACTAAAGAACTACCGCCAACCAGTCGACCACAATCTGATAAAACCTAGATCAATCTCATTTTCTATTTTTACCCTAGCACTTGTTAAACTAACAGAATAAATATATAAATTTATATGAAATATCTCATTTCCACAATCTCATAAGAATATAGAAACACATAACTTAACGAAATTCAACTACATGTACCATTAGTTCTTACAAGCAAAAATCATGGCACATCAACATAAAAGGTGGCAACTAATGGTACTTAAACATGTATTTGAATTTCGTTAAGTTATGTGTTTTTATATTCTTATGAGATTGTGGAAATGAGATGTTCCATATAAATTTATATATTTATTCTGTTAGTTTAACAAGTGCTAGGGTAAAAATAGAAAATGAAATTGATCTAGGTTTTATCAGATTGTGGTCGACTGGTTGGCGGTAGTTTTTTAGTTTAGATAAGAGACACAAATTAAGGAGTAGAGAGGGAAAATTGGCGCCAAAATTGGAATTGTTGGGTGTCTTTCTCAAGGTAAAGGGCGGGAAAAACATTGCTCCTCTCAGATGAGGTTAATTTTATCTTTTAACCCTCTTTGTGGGCCTCACGTACCTGCCACGTCACCAAGATAACGGAAAAGTTTAAAAAAACTAACGGAAGTACTTCAATGATAGCAATACTAGAGTCTGGGTATCACATTGGTACGATTAAGAGTTGAGGTATCACATTGGTAGGTACACCAGAGTTAAGGGACTGTTGGTGAAAAAAACTCTTATATAAAAGATTGAGTATATGAAGTACTAGCGGCAAGTTATATAACTCGACACCGCAAACATACCGAATCAAGAAAAAGAAGTTGCCAACGAAACCAAACCATCTCTATTACATGACAATATAGTTCGAGTGGCTCGGCGGCCTCTGCCGTTGTCCTTTTGTAGATATAAACTTCCAAGGCAAAAGTATGTGCTAGGAAAATAGTGCCTTGTGAGGCCTCTTGTATTCGACGTTGTTAAATGTTAATGGATGTTTTTTTTTAAGATGATGAATTCTTTAATTCAAATTGCAAATAAAAGTCAAGAAATGCCCCTACACGTCCACCGCTAACATCTTTTCATGGTAGACAAGGATTTATGGTAACGTACAAAAGGGATTCATAATATGCCACCTATCTAGCTAAGTGATGAAGTATCAAGCAAACATAACTATGTAACACAATGGGAGAACAACCAACAAAACAAAACAAAACTAGAGTAACAAAACGAAAAAATGAAAAATAAAAATAAAAGAGAGCTTGGGTATAGGCCCAAGCCCAATCTCCAAAAAGTTTCACTGGCCATGAGGTACATACTTAGACTCAGGCCTGAAGGCCTAGGCACCTCCCATATTTGCTTCTGCTAAGCAATGCCGCCAAATAGCAGCACGGCTCCATTCGCAGCTGACCAGACCTTGTTCCCGCAACCAATCAGTCGAGCACATCACCTCCTAGAGCCCAGAATCACCGGACCATAGAGACTGATCGAGAAAATAACTTGCTTCATGTTAGCAAGCAAGGCCGACATCCTCAAGCCTAGATCAGTTGACGCCGACCCCTCCGGCCACCTTTAAAAAGCGAAGCAATCCTTCGACAGTGGCACAAAATAGCGCCCTGAGAAGTTTACCTCGAATGCTCAGAGGCAGATTGCCCAATTCAAACCACCGACCCTCCAATACGATCTACGTTCTTGATGAAAGAGTGACATCGCCAAAAAACCCTAGGTTCTTGGTGATGTTTGAAAAGTGAGTAAAACATTTTGTAAAGAGTTAATTTCGTCATTGGTACCCAAACTATTGTGGCAAGGTCAATGTAGTACCCCAACTCTGAGTTGTACAAATGTAGTACCCAAACTTGTAATTCGCTATTAACAAAGGGTTCGAGCCCAATTTCCGTTACGGCTTCGTTATCTCGGTCACGTGTCCCGCACGTGACCACACACAAAATTTCAACATTAGTACCCAAACTCTTGTGGCAAGATCAATGTAGTACCCCAACTTTGAGTTGTACCAATGCAGTACCCAAACTCGTTTTTCTCTATCAACGAGAGGTCTAAAGCCAATTTCTATCATAACTCCATCTTCTGGGTCACGTGTCATAACCTATTGTCTTTTCTCATTCTCCTTCACTCTCACTCCTTCCACACTGTATTTCTGAGCTCAGATTTCGAGGCAAAGTAACACTACGGGTTGTGTTTCTTCCAAACTCTTCAATCACGATGACAACTTCTCCCAGCTCGGCAGCTCCGCCTTGAGCCACAACATCGTCTCCCTCACATCCTCCACCTACGACCTTTTCTCCCTCCACCTACGACATTCGAGGCATGTAAAACGGTGCGATCGGCGGTCGAGAATCTCAGAGTGAAGGTCTGCGATCATGACGTGTCGATTGATCGGGGATTCCAAGGAGAGGTAGAGGAACTCGAAGATGGTGTTGGTGGTGAAGGAGGAGACGGTGGGGATGAGAGGTGGAGCTCCTCTATGCCACACTGTGGTGGTGAGGTGTCCGGAGCATAATGAGAATGAGTTAGTGTTTTGCCCAATTTTGTAAGTTGTTTCTTAATTCTAGATATTTAATGTAAGAGTTTCTTATTTAGGGCCTTAGAACCCACATAGAGTTATTTAGGTAAACCGTGACGTAAATTGGCCTCACACCCCTTATTGATAGCGAAAAACGAGTTTGGGTACTACATTGGTACAACTCAGAATTTGGGTACTACATTGACCTTGTCACAAGAGTTTGGGTACCGTTGTTGAATTTTTTGTGTGGTCACGTGCAAGACACGTGACCGAGATAATGGAGCCGTAACGGAAATTAGGCTCAGACCATTCGTTGATAGCGAATTACAAGTTTGGGTACTACATTGGTACAACTCAGAGTTGAGTTACTAAATTGACATTGTCACAATAGTTTAAGTACTGATGGTGAACTTTTTTCTTTTGTAAATTATGTTTCCTTGTTGTTAATTGATGTCCTCCATCTAATTTAATTTTGGTGAAAATGTTTATTTAAAAAAAAAAGAAAAAAAGAGAGATAAAACCAGACGTCCTCTTGGCCAAGTTGCCTCTCCATTTTCAGGACTCTCATCATCATACAGTTCATGATGGATCCCCACCTCACCCACCTTCTATCCCATCTTTCTCCCATTTGATTCCTCTCTCTCTCTCTCTCAAATCCTGATCCATACTCAAAACCCATGACAGAACCCTCATCAGATTTGCCACGAGAATGCTGGGAACACATCTTCAATCTCCTCGACCACTCCTCTCACTTGGCCCCCCTCTCTCTCGTCTCCAAGCAATTCCTCCACATCACCAATCGCCTCTTACACACTCTCAAACTCTCCACTCCACCACCCCTCTCCATTCTCCCTCGTCTCCTCCACAGATTCCAATCCCTCAAACAACTAGACCTCACTGCCTTCAAAGGCGACACGAACCCACTTCTTCATCGTATCTCCCTATCCGGGTTAAACCTCGTATCACTCAACATCTCCAACCAAACAAGTTTACCAGTCAACGGATTAAGAATGTTCTCCTCCAGAATGGTCAACTTGAAGTCCTTGGATTGCTCCAAAGTCAGATTCTTACACGACAGTGATCTAACTTTGATTGCAGAGTCGTTTCCTCTGCTCCAAGAGCTCGACATCAGCTACCCAGAATTCGGACCCGCCACTGTGACATCGGGTTGGAAACAACCCATATCGGATTCGGGTATATATTCGCTGACAGTGAATCTCAAAAGTCTGAGGAGGATCAACCTCTCTGGTAATCACTTCATTACTGATGTGTCCCTTGTGCATTTAGCAAAGCATTGCGTGTTGCTGACCCAAGTTGTTATTCATGGATGTGATTTCATAACACATAATGGTGTGGCTAGATTGATACGTGCATGTGGTAGCTTGAATAGTGTTTTGGCTTGTGGAATTGGGGTTTCCTCGTTAAGCTTAGGATTAGGATTATTAGAATGTGCACGGAAAAGCTCCGAGGCTTTGTGTGTTATTGATTTTTCAGACTCGGTGGTTTCGGATGAACTGCTTTGTTCAGTAGCAGAAGCATGTTTTCCTATGAAGAAGTTAGTTCTTTCTAATTGTACAGGTTATACATTTGCTGGGCTTTGTTTCTTAGTGAGGCATTACCCCTTGCTCGAGTACTTGGATCTTGAAGGAGCTGATTTTCTCACAGATAATGAAATCTTTGAGCTATCCATGTCCCTTGGTAGTATCACTTATATAAACCTTAGTTATTGCAGTCGAATCTCCGGTGCTGCCTTGTACACCCTCGCAAGAAACTGTCGGGTTTTAAATGGAATTACAATGGTAGGAACGAATGTTGGGGATGAAGAGTTGGAAACCGATATCGTGCCAAACCTTGGGATCAAATCTCTAAACTTCTGTAAGAATATTTCGATGGGAGATCGGTTTATTGCAAATTATGTTTGCTTTTGCCCCAATTTGGAAATGCTTGATTTGAGCTATTGTATAAACATAACAGAAGACGGCATTGTAGATATTCTGAAAAGGTGCTCTAGGATTAGGCACTTGGACATAAGCACATGTGGTTTGATGGAGAATCTTTCCTTAGATTTTGAAGTTCCCCAGTTGGAGGTCTTGTGTGCAGGAGGATTGAGAATTAATGATTATGGATTGGCTATAATTGGTAATAGATGTTCCAGGCTACATAAATTGGACCTCTCGGGCTGCCTGTTTGTGACAGCAAACGGGGTGAAGGAAGTGGTGGATGGCTGCAAAGAATTAAGGGATATAAATTTGAGTTCGTGCTATAAGGTCGGTCTTTATATTATTCCTTGGATGGTGTTTTCAAGGCCGTCACTCAAGAGGATTATACAACCTAGTGGTGCTTCTGTTCCTACTGGGAGTCAGAGAAACCATTTCTTGCGTCATGGTTACAGTTTATAGTATTCCTTTCAAATAGTTTTATTTTTATTTTTCAGGTCTATTGAGAATTTGAGATTGAAGATATGATCTTGTTCATCTTATAAGGTAAGCTCAATTTGTTTAACCACAAAATACTGGCTGTGGGAATTTATCGATGATGTTTCAGATGTTGGTATACATTTTTAGTTTGGATATTCCCACTTGAATTTTGTTCAGTTACAAGAGACTATCACAAAATTTTCTTTGCATCTAATGTATGCTGCATTTATCTTTGTATATAATGTCTCATTGTCTCTTCATGAGAATATAGTGGACCTTGCATAGAATCAAAACTAAGGACAAGATTTCTTTTGTTCATCTCAATTATTCACTGCATCTAAACTCTATAAAATGGATTCCAGTACTTTAGAGAATGTCCAAAACCAAGGACAACATTTCTCCCTTCTGAGACTTTTTTGAGTTGAAGGAGGTTTGACTTGTCTAGTCTAATAAACAAAGCCATTGTTCTAACACTTATGCAAGAGCCAGAGCCATTGTTTTGTAGATAGCAAATATGTATAATTTCTATTCATATAGTGATGATTTCATATATTGGCCAGACTATAGTTTTTCTACTTCATGAAACTTACAGATTTCCTACTGATCTGTTTTCATAGTATTACACACGCAAGTTCATATACATATCGTGATAACTATATATATTCCCACCATGGTAGTAGGCTTTGGTTTTGGATTGAATTGGTACATTACGCAGTGGGGTAAGAGGCTTCCATGGCAATGCCACAAAGGCCTTCAGGTGCAGCAACATCTCTTTGCATTCTTATGTAACCTTCTTCACCCCACTGTGCACCCCATGAATTCTTTACTAGCCAGAATTTGGTCCCATCAGCACTCACGCCGTAGCCAACAGCGGTAACACCATGGTCTAGTTCTGTTCCACATGTTCCTGTGAAAACACCACTTGAGTATAACTGGAAGTCATATCCACTAGCATCAATGGCAACAGAAATTGGTTGGTTAGCCACGGCCTTAAGGAGAGCGCTTTCACTGTTTGCAGGCACATCTTCGTGGCCGGTTATCGTGGCTGCATGGCCTGCTTCTGCCTTGGCATTGCATGTACCATCAGTAGCGGTGTAGGGATAATTAGCCTCTGTATTGATACCGTGATTTTGAATAACGAACTGGAAGGCATCGTCCATAAGGCCACCTGAACAACCTTGGTCGACACCTTTGACGTCACAGTCTACCAGCTCTTGCTCAGACAAAGAGATCAGTTTTCCAGTTGTAAGTTGAGTGATCCCTTCCATGGCTCCCACTGCCGAGAATGCCCAACAACTTCCTGTATACATTTTTATTGCACATATGTAGCATTTAGAATTAGTAGCATTGATCATGTACATTTTTTGTTCTTTTGCAAAATGGAAAATGATCTTATGACCAAACCAGAAACAGAGAGAATGCTATGATACATACCACATTGGCCTTGGTCCTTGACTGGAGTGACAGCTCCCTTCTTTCTCCAGTCCATTGTCGCCGGCACAGTAGCATTTTCATACTTGAAAGTTGTGGTTTTTGTGGAACATTCATGCCCCAAGAATCGGTTTCTTGAAGCAGTGAACTCTTCATTTGTAAGGTCTGCAAATTGGTTCAGACTCAATTTGTAAAGTTTGTTTCCATCTTTGTTGGAAGATTCTACATATGCCTCGTTCTCCTTGAATATCTTGAAGCGATCCTCCTCATTGATTTCATTATACACACGTCCATTGCGAGCTATCCATTGCTCAAACCTCCCATAAGCTAATGCATCTTGGAGACTGCGAGAAGTGGCTTCTGAAGACCAAGCCCCCAATATGATCAGAACTAAGGCCAAGCAGATATATTTTCTCTGGTTGGTGAACTCCATTGCAAGCTAGAATTTGAACGTTGTTGTTGAATGTGAGGAGGTGTAGTGAAATGCTAGGACTAGTCACATAGTTTATATACACAAGATGATGGCCTTTGTATATTACCTCCGTGCCCCGAAATGCGGTTTGGCATGTCCATACTCCTTGCCCCAGGAAATGCTCTGATATGAACTTGCTGTAAGATTAATATATAGGTAATATGACTACTGTTCTAATTTGACACTTGTCTTGCTAAACCCTTATTATCTCTGTCCTCTTGTGTCCTGTGGCTAATTAACTTATATGCAGATAGCCTAATAACCACAAGAATGTATTAACTTAAATCTGAAGAAAAAAAAGTCGGAAGAAGTCTATAACTTGATTAGTTCGGTTGTTGACAGACCCAAAAACAAACAAAAAAACAGTTTCTGGTTAAAATGTCTTGCAAAGATGCTTACTCTTGTGAAAGGGTGAAATGGCCGGCCTAAAATTTGTTCAGTTAGAATGCACGCAGTCTCTATCTACAACGAAGTTTGCTGAACTTGTTATAAGCACTTAAAACATATTATGCTGAAGATATGTGTGTGTGTGTGTGTTTCTCTAAAAAGAAGAGTATTTTGATGCAATGTTCATACAAGAAGACAGTAAAAAGGATGAAACGTTGGGTTACTTGGGTAGGTTGGTATTTATAGGTGACTCTCACATGGAAGGGTAACTTAAGCTAGGTAAGCAATTAAAATGCTTGAAGATTCTCAAATGGAGTACTTATCGTAGTTACTATGAATGTGGTCAAGTATAGACATATCTATCCGAGTAGTAACTACTTTACCTTTGGCATGCAGTTCCGGATGCAACAGTTCTTGAATGCAAACTTGGTAGATGAAAGCACTTTTTTTTTGGTCAATGGTTATACGAAAGTCAAAATATATGTAGTAAAAATGAAAATCAAATCAAAGCTTTACCATGGCTTACATGGATCCATATAGTCTCTAGTCTACTGATATGTTCAAGTTCATTCAGTAAAGCTGTAAAACTGATGCATTCTTGCCTTTTTTAAGTTCTTATTTGACTAGAGAATTCAATATGAGCCATCATTGTGTTAATCTCCGGGGAAGCTTATTTAGAAAGCTATTTGTCTTCAACTGCTGCAGAATATGTACTTGTCCATATCGGTTCGGGTGGTTAGCCACATGAGATGAAAGTGTGAAATATATGTGCTCAGACTCTACCAGGAAAAGCCATTGTCTCAAGGGAACGTTACATGAGTTACCTGACATGCAAATTTTAGCAACAATTTGGCACTACAACCAGAAAAAAGGAATTGCGTTACAGTAGAACTAAAAAACCAGATTATGCAGGCCAGTAGGAGGTTATGTAAGAGGTGGAACTGATCTAGGGGCCTTATTTCGAACTATCAATCAATCGGATAAGAAATGTGAAATACAATTATGCCTTGCCAAAAAAAAAACTGAAAAGGAGTGAAAAGAAAAGGAGAAGAAACCAACATGAACTATCTATTTCATTCTATCCATACAAAATTATGAATGCATGGTTAACCAGACACAGTACATTACTGAATAGAGAAAACCTATAAAAATGCTCTAATTCTTGTAATGTTTCTTGTACTCTTGTTTGACATCTGGCGTGTCCCGGAGACCAAGTTTGGAGAGAACAAGGCAGTAAGAGTCCCAGTCAGTTCTTCGGAGATACTTCAATAGCTTCTTCCTCCTCTGCACCATTGCTTGAAGACCCTTGAGTGAATGCTTATCCTACAGAAGAAATAAGAGTCATTACTTGGAGACAGAAACTTGTAATTGAACTATATGTTAAGCATCTTTTCTTTAAGAAGGAAACAAAATTGAAAAGCACAAATAAATGATTGTTACCTTCTTGTGTAAAACCGAAGAAAGATGTTTAATCTTAGTTGTGAGTTGTGCCACTGCACAGTGAAGAAAAATTGTTAGCAAAAATCCAAAATCCTGAATCATACCATTGCTTACTTATTACATCAAAAGTCAAAATCTTTTGTTTATCCGGCTAGGAAAAGAATATGAACTCTGTTATCCATAAAAAACTTAATAGGACAAATTTGTATAGAGCTCCTCAGCAATTTTATATATAATTGATACCCAGAAAGTTCATATTACTTTCAAATTATAGATAAAAGAACTACCGATAGCCATCCGAATGAATAATATAGCGGTAATCCACAAGCCTATGAACACTAAGTTCCTGTATTAAAGGTTTGATGCTCAAGCAAACCCTTCAACATTGAGTCAGTTGCAGTTCAAAACCCCACCCTCTAGTTACATGAACAAGAACAGCATACTTTTAGCCTTTCCCGGCCACAAATTCCTACATACTAATAACATATCCATGCTGTAGCTAATCTCCGAAACACACCAATTCTTGAATTCTAACCAGTTTCCATCAATAAACTAAGTATCAATTTTCCACATTGTTTGCTTCTTGCGCTTTCTGATAAGCAATCACAGCCAAAGAAAGAAAAACCTCAAAGGAGGCACAACACTTAAAGTCCTCCAAACCTACAGTGTAAGGGTGTTGTGAATCGACAGAGGTTTCTGTAATCAAAAACAAGAAAAAAGAATGTGTGTAGCACTTAAATCCCCTAAGTGGGATCATAATCAAACGATAAATTGTTTCTTCTGCACCATATAAACACAAGGGAGTCCTTGACCATGAAACCCCCCCCCCCCCCCCCCCCCCCCAAGCGAGCACCCAATTCTATCTAAAAAAATAAACCTAGCCAGACTCATTCTGTCCTATAAAAAAACAGTGGTCCACCAGATATAAGGTCTGAGACATCTTTCTTCATAGGATAAGCCATTAGGTTGTCTGTCCTAAAGTATGAAAGTATATGAGCTAGTTGGACTTGTATAGAAAGCGAGTACAAATTATGCGTTCTTGTATGACCATAATATATATATATATATATATATATATATCAAAACATGTACCTTGTACTCGTGCAGAACCACAATCTGACTCTGACATTTTAAATTCATCTCTAACTTCGGCAAGCTGAATTTTCAGCTTTTCTGCAGAAGACATATTATCTGGATGGAAGTACTGCATTCAATATAGGATCGCACATTTAGGAACCATACTTCTGAATATAGATCATCATTGACAATTTTACCTCATGTGAGAACTATAACAATACAAATGCACATCAAACTCTCTACAAACAGACACCTTCCAATGGATACCACTATAAATGTGTCCCACTTAAATATATAACCAACAATACAAAGACCGGTTGAGTTGCATCTTCTACTGTGAATATATACAAATATCAATGACTAACCATATAATCAGGATAGTACTCATGACCTTAAGAAAGAGCACATTGGAAATCATTCCATTGGCAATTTATCAAAATCCCAATATCATCAAAAATAGAAAGCAAGATGCCATAAAATTCAGTAAATGTCCTTCGTTGACTTATAAAACATATTCTAAATTTAATTTGTAAATGAGAGCAATTTCCTCAAGATAAATTGAATTTATGAATTGTGTGAAAAAGTCACGAATGATGCAAACGTTAAGAGTGTTATACTTGCCTTCTCAACCAAACCTTCCTTCGGCGGTTTTGACACATACTCGGGAACTTTACCTATATCTATCATAGAAAGCCTGTGTGCTGAAACAAAAAGAAAAAAAAAATCAATGGCTTGCAGAGGACCCCAAACTAAGAATAAATAAAGCAAATATTGAAATATTTGTTCCAGCTATAATTGTATATTAAAAGTACAAACACAAGCTCCAATTTGTCAACTACTCTCACTCTACATACCTATAAGCCAGGACTTTTCTGTAATATGGGAATACAAAAGCTAAGAAAAAAGGGCAGGACATGATCCTAGAGCTTAGAACAGGAGCCGTTTTCATTGAGACCTAGGACATAGTTTCAATATTAACCAGATTGGGCATAAGAATAATTATGTTTTTGCTAATACACATGTATTACATTTCTGTGAAATAAAAGCAAGCTAAAATTTTAGCTTGAAAGTTTTACTCAATGATGTAAGCGAACAAATTAGTAAACGCTAGCTGACTAAGCTCTCATTGTCACACCGATTACTACATTTTCAAAACTAGGTAAGAATATAAGATCACATATCAAGCAGTCAAACAATAATTAAAATTTTCTCATTGAGTAATTAGAGACGCATCCTGTATAGCAAGTAACAAAACAGCAATCTTAGTATACAACTTCACCTTCTCATAACTATTTTGGGTGTATATACTGTTATATTGAGAACTTCACTTAAATTAATGAAACAGAAAACATCAGACAATTACTCTGCATCTTCTCTATAACTGATCATCTACAGTATTTAAAGCCTCACAAAACAAAATATGTGATTTCTAATTATATAAAAATTAAACAGACTGTTAAACTTAAGAACAGCAAATCAAAAACATGACAAAACAAAATGGGTATACTCACTATTATGTTTCTTAAGCTTCTCCTCATCGGAATCCTTCAAGACCACCAAGCTCTCCCTAATGTCATCAATATTCACCGGCCCCCGATTCCTGGTCTCATTCTTCTCCATCTCCCTCAGCTTCACCAACCTCTCACTCAGCTCCTCAACTGAAAACTCGCCGCCTTCCTCCTCCTCCTCAGGCCTCAGCATCATCAGCTTCTGCCCCATTTCCTCGTAGCTATAACTCCTCACAAACTCCGTCCTCAATCTCCTCTCCTTCTCATCCCCCTTCTCCCTGTTCCTCTCCCTATCAAACAGCCCCGGCAGCCCTCCCCTGTCGCCGCCGCCGCTCTCCTTGGAGCCGCCAAAGATGTCACCGAACTTTGAAATGGACGCCAATCTCTTCTCGCTCTGCTCGGTCCTGATCACCTTGAGGCTGTCCCGGATGGACTTGATGTCCGCTGCCTTGCCGCTGCTGACGCGGTTCTTGTAAAGCTCCTGGAACGAAATCTGGGCCGGCGGCGGTGTCGCGGAGGAGGTTGGGGAGTCGGTGGGGTTGCGGAGGCGGAACTGGGAGAGATTCTTGCGGATTTCGGCGAGGGAGGCGGAGTTGGGGGCGCGGGAGGGAGGAGGAGGAGAAGGAGTGGGTGGGGATTGGGAGCGGTGGCGGAGGCTGGATTTGACGTCGCTGAAGTAATCGGAGATGGAGGAGGAGGATGGGTCGGATGGGTCTGAGGAGGAGGAGGAGAGGCGGGTGAGAGATGGTGGGGTGGTGGTCAGGGTGCGGGGGATGGGTCTGAGACGGAGAGCCATCATCGGCTGAAATTGATGAAGGCGTAGGTTTTGAAATGGCGGAGTAGAAGAACAAGAGGAGGAGAGTGTAGGGGGGTTTTATTGTTTTTGGGCCGATGAGGTAAAACTGTAAATGTAAAATGTTCACCTATTTTTCCTCAAACCCTCCGAGCCAGATCAAGTGATATTGATCATATATCCAGGTGTAGCTTTCTTATCCAACTTTGTTTCCTATATATATTTCTGTTCTGTTCTTATATTTCTTTCCAGCAATTCTATTCTTGAAGCTGCTCTTCATGTTTTTCGTTTATGGCATGATGAGCTTCGTTTGGTTGTTCTTGGTCCGTATTGTTAAATCCTTATTTCTATTTTAGTTTCTTTTGGATTTTACAGGTAGCAGGGAGGAGAAGCAAAGATTCAACCTCGACAGTGCAAAAACGCAGAAGCTCAATAAAGATAAAAGTGAAACATGTGATCGGATCGATGAGTTTGTAATACTCAGCCTGTTTATGTGCATATATAGAAGTTTTGCTGGAGTACGCTGACTAGAGGAACTGCAGTTTGCATGAACAACAAAAAGAAGGATTGAAACAACAACAAACTTCATCATCAACTATGTCCGGCATTACGAACTTACTGTGAATGACATTGTAGATCTGGACTATAAGTAATCTTCTTTCTAGATATGACCTCCAGTAGTAGTGCTTCACTTTTATCTTTTGAAATGTAAGGTACGTACGAGCGTAACATATGCGTAGAAATGCTATGATCTTACAATGTCGCTCTTTGTACCTCGGATAAGTTCTACCACGGATAATATAAACTGAGAAGTAGGACATCTTCAACATTACTCCTCTTGGTATGCAAAAACTCCTCATTCACCATCTTCAGTACCCTCAAATTTATTCCTCAAAAATACTTCCATCACAAAAAGAAAATTTATTCCTCAAAAGTCTTTAATTTTAAATCACAATGCCGTACGGCGGAGCAAAGCGCAGCCCAACTACCTAGTATGTATTAAATTCATAGGCGTCCAATTCAATTTTTCAATGACTCATCTGGACAATTTAATCTTATTTACTCTAGTTGTGTATTATTTTGTATTTTTGTTTATTTTGAGAATGCTTCCAAAAAGCATAAAGATTTATAACCAATTTCTCATCATTGCAAGAAAACTAATGGTCTATTTATGAAAATGGCGTTGCTAAATGTACTTAGTAAATCTCTTAATAGACTCATCAGACTTTCTACACCTATAAAATTACTAACTACACCCATCAATTTTCCTATAGTACCCTTCTCTTATATTGCTAAGCAAAATACACCCCGTACGGCTGTGCCCAAACCCAGTAGCATCTTCTCTTTCTCCGCCTCACGTCGGTTAGAAACTCAATTTTGGGTTCGGAGATACATGTTCTAGTAGTAATGGTAAGTGGAGAAATTCTATAATGCTAAATGCTTTCACTGCTTTGTTTACAAATATGTATACTTAACTGGATAAATATTATAATTAAGTTAATTTTAAATTAAAACAACATAATCTTTCAAAAGTGAAGACAATTCCATTACGACCTGCACATGTTTCACTCCTAATAGTTAGTAAGCCTTCAACTCATAAAATTGATTCATCGCATAATCAAGAACTAATATTCAAATTAAATATTGGTATATTCAGTGGTGGATCTAGGAAAGTTCCTCATCCAAGGTAAGAATTTTTTTTGTCACTTGAAATAAAAATCAAATTCTTAAGAATAGAACTTTTCGATCAAACAATGCACGGTAATTGTCCGTGACACGATTTCATATTTTGAAATATAGCATTACATCAATACCAATGATATTTCAATTGTTTTCTTAATATAAACAAGCACACCATCAAAACAGCTGCTATAATAGCAATTTAGGATTTACTTTTTGCACATCTAAACTATAATATAATTTGATAAATTCAATCAAAGTTAGCAAACTAACAAAGCATCCCCTAAAGCATTCAATCTCAAGCAACAAATTTACATCATAAACATTCAAATAACAAACGGATTGAAAAATGAGAAAAAAAAAGTTTAAGAATTTAAGTTTAGACTTTAGATCAAGGAACAAGCATTTACTTGAAAGAGTTCAATTTTAAACTTTAGGTTAATAGTTTTTACTTTTCACTTCCGTTTGGGTTCATGGAGGAGACAACTCAACTTTGATGCTTTTTGTGACATTTGTCTTTTGAGAATTGGTCTGGGTCCCTGGGTGAATTAACGCAAAAGTTGGTATTTGATCAATAATTAATAAACCACCCTAAAACGACGTCGTTTGATCTTAAACCAGACTATTAAAAAAATATAAGCCTCTATTTCCTCTGCATGTCGTCTTCTTCCTCCATCCTCACCGGAAATTGCCATTTTCATATGACATTTCTGTACGAAAACTTCATCCTCGACGCCCGGCAGCAAAAACCTAGCCTAGGAAGTTGCCTAGACCCGCTCACGCGTGGATCCGACACTTCGTATGTTGGATGATGTTGTTGGATAATCTCTGCTGGCATCATATATCAATTGGGTACGGAGTGTGATCCTTTGTGTTGAATTACCACGGAATGGGATTGGGAATCGGGTTACTTGAATCTGAAATGCAGACTTGCCAAGTGCTTGGTGCCAGATTGCCATTGGCTTGCCTGGACGAGGCTGAAAATCAAAGCCATTCGGTGCCTCTGCAATTTCATTTTGCTGGGTACAACAAATAATAATTAGAACTGTTTGAGCGGCGGAGAAAAATGGGAAATTTATCAAAATTGTATGGTTGTATAAAGTTTGCGTGGTCTATTAAGGGGTGTATTGGATATAGATTTGTGTTGATTTATTTTAATTGACAGACTTTTTGAAATGTCCACAGACTTTTATAGACTTGTTAAAATTACTGATTTCAACTATAGACTTTTGGATGATTTTACAAACTTTTATTGATTCATGAATTCCACATAATTCATATTGATTGATTTATATAGATTTCTCAATATTCATGATGTATGTGCATACCATGTCTCTCAACTATAAGCCCACGGTTTCGTGATAATTTGTTTCACTCCTTGTTGCGCCTTAAGTATTTAGGTTGTTTTATGGTTCTCTGACACCTCATGGATGCTATTGAACAAGAATTTAATGCATGGTAAGAAAATTTTTATATGGAACAATTTTTATTCTAAGCAAATTTATTAGTTGTATAACATGTATCTTTTACAAAGAAATTAGAAAATCTCGATTATTTTATAAGAAAATAAAAAAATTCTTCAAATTTAATATATCGACCATTAGGTACCAAAAAAATAGAAATAAATAAATGTTTTGGGAAGTTTTAAGCTAAAGAAATGGGTGTTCATAAAATATTGATATGATTATTATTCTCATGTCTTTTTATGTACTTCTTTCATCGTTATTGTTTTTATTATTAGCACTAGACATGTGTCCACATATAAGAATGAGGTTTTAATTTGAATAAAGATAAAAGGTAAGAACATAACATAAAGAAAAAACAATCATGAAATCATAGATTACATAAACATGTCGGTTCTAGGAAAAATAATTGGTAAAAAAAAGACAAAAAGAAAATAAAAAAATGCTGGAGAAAACAAACTATAATGAGAAAGTACATAAAAATCTTTGGTCTAAAAGTTAGATAATTTTTGGATTGTGGTGTGTATAATTAACACCAAAAAGTCCATTGGTTTATAATTTCATAAGTATGAATGATATTTTAAATACGCACAGACTTCTACTCATTTTAAAAAGTTCTGATTAAATACCTTCAGACTTTTATGGATTCCATAATGACTTTTAAAAATCATAATTGAATACACATAGGCTTGTATGAATAATTAAAAATTTGTATTGAATACACCTAAACTTTTGAATTTCATAAATTTCTTTAGAACTCTCACTAAATCCATATACAATACACTCCCTAAGAAATTTATGTATATTTAGTAGCACTCTATGAAAATGTGTTTTATATGTTTATTTCTTTTAAATTTATTCAGATTCACTTCTTTATTTCCTTCTATATATTCAATAGAAGATATCTAACAACTTCTGTACTTTATCTCATACATTCAGAAAAATGTTCTCATTATTGATTGAAATTAAAAATCTTAGGCAATTTCTGTTAAATTTGTTATACTGCTGAAATTTGATACATACGGTGATACGAAGGATAAAAAGGGCAGGTCGGCGTCAAATGATTCAATGACATGAAGGAAGGGTTCTGATCAAATGCCCACATCAAAAGCGAAACGTGCTGCCTCATTAACTAACAAACATCACCATCTCCCCTATCTGCCCCACCCTCCCCACCCTCCCCACCCTCCCTCTCCCGCGCGTCCACCTCACTCTCCCCCAACCAATCCAAACCCACAAACCCTACCTCTCTTACTTTTTCCCTCGCACTATAAAGTATAAACTACACAACGTAGGATGTGTAAAAATATGCGCTGTGAAGATGTAATGTTTTAAAAATATTTATGTTTAACTATGAAGTATATGTTTATTTGTACGTGAGATGTGAAATAATATTTTTGATAATTCATAATTTAGTAGTATTTGGAAACTGAATTTATAATAATAGAGATAAAATAATAATAATAAAAACGAAATTGTCTAGCAAAATAAAAAGCCAAGAAAAGCCACGCGAGCTCGGTCCAACACTGCCACGTTCCCAGCGCGTGGGCCACCAGAGAAGAAGAGAGAGAAAAATCCAGAGAAAGAGGAAGAAGTGGAAGGGCTGTGTGAGTCGTTGTGTGAGAAACACAAGAAAAGAAGCAGCAGCCACATATAAAAGCCACCCCCTCATTACATCTATATATTCTTCTTCCTCCTCTTTCTTCTTCTACACGAACTCTCTCTCTCTCTCTCTCTCTCTCTCTCTCTTCACTGAAAAAACACGGACACTATGATGGCTGCAGCGCCACCCGCCGAGGACGCGGACGATTGGGTTAAACATGCCATGAACGACGACGTGGCAGTAGTCAGCGTTCTCCTCGACATCAGACACTCGGAGCCGCCCCCGCCGCTGTTCCGTGGCGCTCCTCGGGCACTGAAGCTCGAGTGGAGCGTGCGGCAGAGGAGGTCGAAGCACGTGCCGCGGACGCAGAGCGACGTTGGTGATGTTAGAAAGAAGAAGAAGAATAAGAAGGTGGAGGAGGAGGAGGAGTTGACGAGAGCCAGCCCCACCACGCCGCTCTCCTTTAGCGGCGCCACTTCCGTCAGCGGCGGCGCCTCCGAGGAGTCCTGCAAGCCGGCTAAGCCGACCTACGCCGCGAGATCTAAGGTGTGTTGTCTTTGTCCTACTCATTCTCGCTTTCTTTTTTGCTTCTGACTCACTCAAGCGGGTCGGGTTTAGATTCGTTCTCTCTCTTCCCTTTTTCTTCATTTTTTAATGGACCAAAACGCCCCTCTGAAACCTCTTATATTTACGTGAAAATGGTGCGTATATTTCAATCTCTCAGATTTTCTGACCTCTTTGAAAGCTCTCAGATCGCTTCTTCCAACTGCTTCCCTTTATTACCCCCGCATGCATGGGATTTTCTCGTCGCCGCCGAGGTCAATTCCTATAGCAAACCGGTCCATACTCGCCGGTTGGCTGGACTGGCCGTTGTCGTTTTATCATTCGTCAAACATATTTCCCCGGACCAAAACGCCCTCGTCATTTCAAATAAATGACCTTCCATTTTCCATTTATAAAAAGATTTTAATTTATTCCCTCAGAGGAAAAAAAATCGATGACTTCCATTCAGAGCCATACAGACTCGATTACACACTTTCACGTTTTATTGCCGTTCCGGCGCCCCCTGTCACATTTGCATTACACAAAAAGACCAAAACGCCCTTTCTCCAAAGTCTCAGCCAACCCCAGAAAATGTGTCCCCAACAGTAGTGTCGGAGTCAACACACAGATCTGGCAGGTAAAGTTTCCCCCCAAAATGATGTAACTCTCCTCGTTAAAGTCAAATCTTACGCGAGAATGTGCGGGGGCGTTTTGGTAAAAAGGGAAGGACATCGTCACCTGCTTTCTCGGTGGCGTGTTTTCGTGGCAATATAGGTCTTACGTGTGGTTGGGTGTGGTGCGACGTAGTGGTTGTGCAGTGGGGAGGGGGGGTAATGATCGGGTGAGGTCGGCTCCACTCTAGCGTGTGCTCCAAACGGCGTCGTTCGCACGCGAGAGAGGGGTCAGAGGAGGAAGATTAAAATAAGACAAAAGAGAAAACCTCAGGCTTGTTGGTTTCTTTTTAATTTTTATACAAAAGACGAGGTCAGGCTTGGATCCAATGGAAAGAGTCAAATCAGTAAAAGCTTAAAGTGGGTCTGATTAGGGATTAGGCTGTTGTTTTTATCTTAAGTCACAGCCTGTCATGTTAGTCTTTTGCTAATGTTGTTTTGTGGGGTCCATGGGGAGTGAGAGAGATGGAATTTTGAGAGATATTAAAAAAATGGGAGAGATTGCTTTTGTTTTAGGTGGCTTGAAAATGGTGGAAGTGGTACTGTAGGTGTAGGAAGACTAACATTTGTCACACACATTGTTGAAAGGTCTACTTGTTCCTACTTCGTAGTGACCACCAAACTCAAAACCCTTGCCATTAGGCCATTAGGGTTTTCAAGGTACATTCTTTTTTTTTAGGAATTAAATTTTGGGGCCAGTGCGGTTGGGAAATGAGAGAGCCAGGTTGGCCCAACAGAGCAAAAATGAGGGAGGGTGCACACTGCAATAATGTCTTGGCTGCCCATATGAAGTGGTCACAAATTTTACAATGTGCATAAAACATGATTGAAGCGCCAAATTGTCACGGGGAAAGTCATGAGGGTGTAGGGAGGGAGCCCTATTGGAGGGTCACTTGTAGCGGTGAGAATTTATGGGGTTGAGTTGAGGGGGTGGGCCATTGGAGTGGTATCCACGTACTCTACACTCGTATCTGTACTTGGGTGGATGAAGGGATTTGCTTTGCGCCTTTGCTTTTATAGTACTTGGTTTTTCTTACAGTACAAGTTGCTGGGATTGCCTTATGCTGACTGATTTGGTTGTTGGGTTTCTGTAGGTTACTGTTACAAGTTGCACAACCATCTCCAAGAGGCCAAGAAAGAGGAAGGTAAATATATCAATCATGGATATGGGTGATGAACCTTGCATATTTGACATATTTTGTTTCTTAAATTGTTAAATGTCTCATGAATACGTAAGCTTGATGCAGCTGCTACATGGATTGTTTCATTTGCTTCATGTACCAACTATGGAAAGGACCCTTGGTTTGATAAACGACTTAGTTGTTGCAGTTACTTTTTGTCGCCACGTCATTTCAGAATTTCCTATGATAGGTCTATTTTTTTGGATTAGACAATCAGTGTATTTTTTCCCATAGAATCAGATAGGCATTGAATCTCCAGTTGATTTATGCTCTTCATGTGAGTGTAGACATTATAACATTTGGGTAAATTCCTTCTATGGTACCTGATGTTTGGCTACTTGGACAATTTGGTACCTGATGTATGAAAGCGGACAATTTGGTACCTAAAGTTCTCAAATTTAGGTCATTTTGGTACTTATGTCAATTTTGACCATATTTTCAGGGTTATTTCCGTCATCTTATCTCAACTTTACTTCATTTTTTTATAATACCTCCAAATTGCCTCTAAGTTATCACTAAAAATTTGATAACTCATCCACTTAGTATCTGTGATGATTTACGCATATAAGTTTTCATAATGTAGCTATCAATCTAAATTAATTTTAATTATAAGTAATTAAAAAAATATTTTGATAAAAATTACAATTGCATAAAGGCAATTTATTTCCTTTGCAGAAAATAATTAGGATACAATAAGTATATTAAGAAAAAAAATTTATTTTCGATATATGCGAAGTATATGCTAAGTGTAGTAGATATATCAATTTAATTATCTCTAAAGAGAGGCAATTATAGGAAGAAAAATGTGAATTTGATGAATTTAGGACTAGAATGACGGAAATAACCCTGAAAATATGGTCAAAATTGATAGAGGTACCAAAATGGCCTAAAATTGATAACTTTAGGTACCAAATTGTCCGCTTTCATACATCAGGTACCAAATTGTCCAAGTAGCCAAACATCAAGTACCATAGGAGGAATTTACCCTATAACATTTCCAGCATGGGGTGAGAAATCGCTAGCACAGAATCATAGATGACTACTTGTGTTGAGTTTGCATTATTTGAATGCAGTGAAAAAGTTGTAATTTAATTCTATGCATTTCTGCTCCACAATATGTATACAGCCATCATCTTGCCATTTCTTGAGGAATAGTTTAGGCGAGGTCTCGCATTCCCCTTTTCATCCCCTTCCCATTATATCTCATACCGTACTAAATTGTTCTCATGCTTGTTTGCAGACATTAGTTCAACTTAAAGAGGAAGAGAGTCTTCTGTTGAAGGAAAGACGCAATCTGAAAAAGGTATTATCCTGAGAAAATATACATACTTTCGTATCTGTTTTGTTAGTTGTTATTCTATTATGTCTACATGGAGATACCTACTGACTTATTATAATTCATCACTCTGCAGGAACTACTAACACTACGCCTCAATGTCGAGAAGCAGAGGGCCACAAATGAAAACTTGAAGAGAATAAAGGTAAACAGGCTACTATCACCCCTGGGCAAGTATTGAATTTCAATTAAAAGTTTAGAAACCTCACAACTAGTTCATTTGGTATGCAAATATATGACTGTTGTCCTAAATTGGGTTTACACTGTACCAGGGTGACATCTGATATTGGACATGACATGGCATATTGCTCATAACTAATTGGTTTTGCATGTTTCATAAAACACTCATTATTGACTGAATATTGAACACTAGTCAGAATTATGTGTTATTGGACTTGCGTATAGTCTAACAAGTTGATTCCTTGAAGAATGCCCAACAGTCATCACTCATCAGCTAATGTCAGCTGACCTGAGTTGTTGAATGTTTGGACTCATAAGTTTGCATTATTCTGAGACTAGAAACTTTATGCAGAATCCTTAGAAACTTAATTAAAATGAAGCTTTCGAAAAGTGGTTAGCGCCTATAATTCTTTTGGGCCTTTGTTGCTACCTACTTCTAAGGTCATAGATGTTAGGTGTTGAAATCGTAAGGTAGACATCTGGTTGCCTCTGCTTAGATGTGTTACAGTGATACAAATGAAGTAAAATTTACTTCCTCTCATCAGCACTTTCTTAAATTGTACCTAAGAACAAGTTTGTTGGTATTCTTAGGACGTTGTGTTTGTGTGTCTGTTGGTTGCTTCAGCTGCATGACTTAATGCTTCGTTTGCATTGAACTAGTTGTACCTTGGCTTGCACAACACAATATAAATTCTAATTTGTAGTATTCATCTTGGGAAGATGACTCAGCCTACAAATTCATTATAAGTATTAGAATCTAAAATTTGAACATTGTAGTGTAAAGGCAATACATTTTTTCTTTTGCTTCGTTCATTCTTTATTTCCATAATGGTATACAGTAAAATTTTCCGTTTGCACACTAGTGAGGTGATGAGTAACTAACTTTGTATGTGTTACCTTCATGTGTTTTTAACAGCTGCAGCAAACGCTGATGAAAGTTGCATCGTCTTCTGCATCGGGTGAAGCCATTTGGTATCAACCTGCACAAGTAAATGCAGTTGGTGAACTTACTAAAGTTATTGATCTTGGCGTTTCAAAGAGTCCCTTTCCATCCAACATGTCTAACATAGTACACGAAGGTGGGAACTGCCGAGAAGCTGCCTTTCCACTACCCGATCTAAATCTTCCGTTTGAAGACAATCACAACCCCGAGGCTTTATGTTGAATCAGCTAAGAAGATTGAAAGTACACTAATATCCGTTTTTTCCTCTAATCATGCGGCATCAAGTTTAGCAGCAGAATTTAGCTTAATAATATAAAGTTTTTAGGTTGACAAACTAAAATGTAAGTATGGAAATCAGTTACCTTGACCGATTATTGAAGTAAAAGCGGCACCGAGGATAGTTTAGAGATCCCAACCCCTTAGTTTACAGTTTAATATTTTTCTTTTTTTAATGTTATCTAGTTTTTTAAGGAACACTCATTCCTTTCTTATTTTCATTATTTGTGTCTATGATATTGTGGCACTGCTCCATAGCTAATTGGTGTTATTAATACCTTTCTGATTCTTACTTCAGACGGCATACTCTTTCCCCAGTGGAGTCTAAAGATGATTATATATTGTTAATTTTCTTTCTGTGACATCAATTATTTAGAATTCTAGTAACTAGTCTTGGGAGAGTTGAATTTACATTGTTCATTTTGGTTACTCAAGTTGCAAGTAGTACTGTGCTCTTGTGCAATATAGTGACCATCCATCATCTCTGAGTAACTGAGTTCTTTTCCTTTGCCATCTTCCTTAACTGCCCTCTCTTCCATTGAAGTGATAGTAGCTTTTACCGAAGAGTGCTTTTAAAGGCTTTTAGGCTTCTAATAGGTAAAATTGCAACCTTTCTGCACTGTGACCCCTGCGGAGAGGTCAGTCAGGGACTTCACTCTGAAGACTGCCTATAGGCCTATAGGGTTGCACGACATGAGTTCTAAGTAGTGTGTTAGCTAGCTGCCACTTCTAATGGCGACTCATTTACATCTTCTTGAAACCGTACGTACTTGGAAATGAAGTACCTGGCGAAGGCGTCCAAATCTGTGTGTGGAGGGCTGCAAACAACGCACTCCCTTCTAGAGACTTGCAGCACCAGCTTTTGAAGCAAACCAGCATGATGTTTGGTTTAATCAAGAGTCGGGAAAAAGATAGTGTGCTATTATGATATCTTTTTAGGAGTGTTCTAATTCAAATGGCTCGTGAACTTGTGTGCAAAAACTTTTATGTTCATTACGCAAAATTTCTTGGCTCATGAACTTGTGCAAGTTTCTTGGGCGACTTTGCAGAGGAACTACTGAATATCCCCTCGTAGTTTTGTTTCTTTATATTACATATGAAGAGTGGTCAATCTGGTTTTGTTGTAGTAAGATTTTGGTTGTGCGTGTCTAACGTTGCGTTTGACGCGGCTTATTGGGGGCTTATCTCATAAATTAAGGAGAAATCAGTGTTTGGTAAACACATGGAATACCTCTTTTTCTTAAAAATCATAGCCATTTTGAAGGGATAAGTGGAAGTTGGTATTCCATTCATTTGGAAAATAAGTAGAAGAACCGTATGCAAATAAATGATATTTTCAAAATGACAATGGGTACCCTTCAAAACACAAGAAAATTACAAGGAAACATAATCTCCCTCTCTCTGCGACCTCAATCTGAGTTTCTCCTATTTGATTAGTCAAGCCGCAAAAGCTCTCTAGATCTTCAATACTGTAAGTTCTCTAAACCGTCAAAGTTCGATCTGTTTCGAATTTATTCTCCTCGTTGTATGATTGCATATATTATTTGATTCAGGGTTAGTTTATTGAATCTATTCTTTTTTATGAACATTGGAGATTAATTGTGTTGTAGGTAGGGGTGGACACGAGTCCATTCGGTTCGGTTTTGGACAAAATCCATAACCCAACCCAAATTTTAAATTCGGTTCGGTTCGGTTTTTCTATTTTAGAGACTGTGACCCACAACCCAACCCAACCCGTACGGTTCGGTTCGGTTCGTTTTTTTTTCCGGTTTTACCCGTATGTAAAATACGTAATATTATATATTAATTTTAAAAGTACAAAATTTAACATAAAGATGAAAAACTAATAGTCTAATGATTATTCCATACCTAATTGACTTATGCCTCATCATTTAGCCTGTGGATCTGAAAAGCTCGCCGAGTCCCGCAAGCCCTATGGGTTTTTACCCGAAAACAACACTAATATGTCATAAGAGAAGACATATTACCAAAATATGAACACTAAAAGCCGTTTGCATATATGAAATCACCTAATTTTTGTCACCGATTGTGTGCAGTCGCACAAAAAAAAACCCATTTGGGAAAGCCTAGGTCAATGAGGATTTTAATATGTCAAAACGCATTTTTTTTGTTGACCATAGGTACGTACTGTTAATCAATATCCAAAACGGACAAAATTTTTACGGGTTTCCTAAATATATATACTGATCACATCTGCTGGTGTCGATTGACCATATTTCGAACTAGAGTTATCGATCGCCGAAGTGTCCACTAATGTATCATACCTTTATATTAGATTTATAATAAAACTATCGCATTATGAAGCGACTATATGATGGAAACTTCTCGGGATCAATCGATACCATTCGATATCATTGGTATATATATTTAGTGACCCTATAAAAATTGCACCCAATTCAGGCCTCATTGACCGTTGGAATTTTTGGTAAATCGAAAACACCACTATTATGCCCTAAGGGATGACCTATTACAAAGATGCGAACGCCGAAAACCGTTTGCATATATGAAGTCACCTAATTTTTGTTACTTATCATGCGCGGTCGCACTGAAGAAATCTTTGGCAACACCCTGGTCAATGAGGTTTTATTATGTGAAAACACATCTTTTTGTTATTGACCGTAGGTACGAACGGTCAAACCATGTCCAAAATGGATGAAATTTTTACGGGATCCCTAAATATATATACCAATCACATATGCTGGTGTTGATCGACCATATTTCGAATTAGAGTTGACGATCACCTAAGTGTCAACTAATGTATTATAACCTTTATATTAGATTTAAAATAAAACTATTGCATTATGAAGCGACGATATGAAGAAAACTTCTAGGGATCGATCGACACCAGCCGATGTGATCGGTATATATATTTAGTGACCCTATAAAATTTCATCCAATTCAGACCTCATTTGACCGTCAGAATTTTCGGTAAATTGAAAACACCACTATTATCTCCTAAGGGAGGACCTATTACAAAGATGCGAACGCCGAAAGCCGTTTGCATATCTGAAGTCACCTAATTTTTGTTACCTATCATGCGCGGTTGCACTGAAGAAATCTATTTGGAAAAACCCCGGTCAATGAAATTTTATTATGTGAAAACGCCTCTTTTTGTTGTTGACCGTAAGTACGAACGGTCAAACTATGTTCAAAACGGACGAAATTTTTACGGGGTCCCTAAATATATATACCAATCACATCTGCTGGTGTCGATCGACCATATTTCGAATTAGAGTTGATGATCACCTAAGTGTCAACTAATGTATCATAACTTTTATATTAGATTTAAAATAAAACTATCGCATTATGAAGCGACTATATGAAAAAAACTTCTAAGGATCGATCGACAGCAGCCGATGTGATCAGTATATATATTTAGTGACCTTATAAAAATATCATCCAATTCAGACCTCATTTGACCGTCGGAATTTTCGGTAAATTGAAGACACCACTATTATGCCCCTAAGGGAGGATCCATTACAAAGATGCGAACGCCGAAAGCCGTTTGCATATCTGAAGTCACCTAATTTTTGTTACCTATCATGCGCGGTTACACTAAAGAAATCTATTTGGCAAAACCCCGGTCAATGAGATTTTATTATGTGAAAACGCCTCTTTTTGTTGTTGACCGTAGGTACGAACGGTCAAACCATGTCCAAAACGGACGAAATTTTTACGGGGTCCCTAAATATATATACCAATCATATCTGCTGGTGTCGATCGACCATATTTTGAATTAGAGTTGACGATCACCTAAGTATCAACTAATGTATCATAACCTTTATATTAGATTTAAAATAAAACTATCGCATTATGAAGCGACTATATGAAGAAAACTTCTAGGGATCGATCGACACCAGCTGATGTGATCGGTATATATATTTATTGACCCTATAAAAATTTCATCCAATTCAGACCTCATTTGACCGTCGGAATTTTCGGTAAATCGAAAACACCACTATTATGCCCTAAGGGAGGACCTATTACAAATATGCAAACGCTGAAAGCCGTTTGCATATCTGAAATCACCTAATTTTTGTTATCTTTCGTGCGCGGTCGTACTGAAGAAATCTAAATGGCAAAACCCCGGTCAATGGGGTTTCAATATGTCAAAACGTCTTTTTTTTAGTTAACCGTAGGTACGAATGGTCAAACCATGTCCAAAATGGATGAAATTTTTACGTGGTCCCTAGATATATATATCGATCACATCTGCTGGTGTTGATCGACCATATTTCGAATTAGAGTTGGCGATTGCCTAAGTGTCAACTAATGTATCATAACCTTTATATTAGGTTTAAAATAAAACTATCGCATTATGAAGAGACTATATGAAGGAAGCAAGACGGCTAAATAATGCGCCTCTTATACATTAGGTCAATTAAGTTAGAAATTAGGTGCGGTTGTAAGACCGACTACACTATTTATTTTATTTTAAAAATAATAATAATGTAAAATTATAAATATGACAAAATGATGTCGTTTTGTAACGTTGACTATTGACTTCGGGTTTTTCGGGTCGGTTCGGTTTCTAAGGGACTGAACCCAAAACCCAACCCAAACAGAATCGGTTCGGTTCGGTTTTTTTATTTTCAGTTTGGTTTTATTCGGGTTTCGGTTTTTTCGGGTTCGGTTTGAGTTCGGGTCCGGTTTTTTTCGGTTTCGGATCAGTTTGTCCACCCCTAGTTGTAGGTATTCGAGATTTGAGTGGTAAAGATTGTGATTTCCAGAAAATTTGGTCGTGTGATCCTTTGCTTCTGTTGGTATGATCCTTTGTAGCATTAAAGCCATTAATGTTCGGGTGTTTCCTTCTTTCTTTCTTTTTTCTGATTTTTTGACAAATGGGTTGTTTCTGGTGAGTTGAGGAATTGAGAATTTGAGATCGTGAATTTTAGGGTTTTTTTTTAGTTGAGAGGAGTATCTTATGAAATTCTCTTCTCAGTGGGGAATTCTCATTGATATAAACTTCGCTATTTAGATGTTTTTTATTCTTCCCTAGCATAATAAATTACAAAATAGAATAACCTCAACTCTACTCCATATGTGAGGGAGACATTGCCTGGATGTTATTGTTAGAAGATTGCTTTGTAAATTAACAATTGAGGACCAACATTAGGACATGGATTAATCCAGATGATGGATGGGAAGAAGTGTGTTGCAGACTAATAAATTTGGAGGTAGAATCATGGGTACAAGAAATTAGATCTAGTTCATCATGATAATCGAGCTGGAAAGGCATTTGATTAATTACATATATGAGTTGAATTATCTCAAGAACTATAACAACCAACATACATTATGGAAAAAATGCAGGATTAGTACTAGTAACTTTCTTTATTACTCTAGGAAAGGGAACTCCCCAGTGCTTACTTTCTAATGATTCTAATTGCTTTGCTTTCATTTTAATGTAATTACATTTGTTCCTGCTGAGAAGGTGGATTGATATTCTTTTAATCTATGTCATTTTGTTTGTTTTTCAGTCCATGTATTGCATATTTTGAAAATTGAAATGCATTCTATTTTGCTTGTTAGTTGAAATTGCAATTTACATCTGGAAATGTATCTATTGCAGCACCTAATTGAAAATCTGGTTGGGAGTTTAGAGGAAAGAAGAGTAACACACTAGACAAAATTCTCTTGGTTGAAAATTATGAAGAAGACAAGAGGATGATGAGTATGTAGCTAGTATTTTAGTACCATCATGTTTGTATAATTTTTCTTGTGGTTGCTTGATGATCGAGTCCAAGTGAACACTGTAAGGTGCAATTGGTTGACACACCAAATGTAAAGTGCATAATTGCAGTCTTACTAGATATCTCTACAATTTGATTACATATGCATTAACTTTCAAAATCCATGAATAGATTTGAGCAGAATATGGAACTTATTTGGATTCAAATTTTGTTAACCTTGATGTCTTCCTGAGAAATGCCGAGGCAAGTGACCCTGATTCTAGCAAATTGTTTTCCAACCAAGTCTAAATTTTTAATTGATTTAGTTGAATGTGTTATGATATTTTTGATATTATTTGTGTCAATGAAAAATATATTTTGTTATTAAGTATCGAAAAACATAAAATATTTATTAATCTTACTTGAAGTCAATGAGAAGTAAAAGTTAAAAATACTAATAAAAAAGGGACTGATAGAAAAAAAGATGAAATAAAAAAATTATATTGTATTTGCAAAGAATCAAGAAAGAAAATATATTATTGGAAAAGATAAAAAAATACTTGAAATTATTTAATGTCTAAAATTGTCATTTGATGTCCAAAAATATAAATCAGCTTAAGTTTACCAAACACTCTACATAGCTTATGTCACAAAAAGTCACTTAAAATAAGTCAGTTTACCAAAAAGTGAGTTACTTAACTTATTAAAAACTTATTCCCAGAAATAAGTATAAGTTAGATTTTCTTATAAGTCACAGCTGTGCCAAACACAACCTAATCTTGGTTGCATTACGAAGAATTTATATATATATATATATATATATATATATATATATATATATATATATATACACGACTATACAGTCCACCTCTATGTACGTACGTAGATGCCTGGTTTAGCATTTCCTGCCAACAGAATTGAGTAATGAATACGTACGTACTAAGATATATAAAGCCATCCCATTGTGTTGCAGTGTTGCTCCTTTCCGAATCCAACCATTTGTGCAGCGACTCCATATATAATATATGTTTGAGGCCCGCTGTGAAGTCAATTAATAGTAAGGCCCTCTGTTATATATGTGGCTGATGCATCCTATAATCAACAACCAACGTTGATATGTTTGTTTGGGATTGCTAATTAGTCGGAGTCCATGTCGTGACTTCAACTTCATTCGATAAGTTAGTAACCACTAGTTTCGTAATGTTATAATCAATAAGTTCTAATATTCATTTCCGTATTGGACACGCCAAATGAAATTTATGTTAGACACGTACACGTTAATTTAATATTATTTTTAAATATATATATCTAATAAAAAATAAGTAATATAGTTTCTTAAATAACATCATCTCAAAAATACCCATAACTAAATTTCACATCATAAACCGACAAATGTTAAATGCACAAGAAAACCAAAATTGGTGTAAATCAAAAATACCCATCAAAATAAGTCAAACTTTAAATGGTAAATATATAATCTTGACTCACCCACATATCTCAAAACCTAATAACCTATATTTGAATCAAAATAAATCAAACTATGACTGTATGAATCAAGTAGAGGTAACCATGTAGACATCAGATGACAAACTAAGGAAAGACTGAAGACAGAGTAACATAACTAAAAGCATAGGCGCACATGTGTGTGATAATGAACATTCAGAGCTTGAATGGATTTCACCAGGGCTGTACCTGTGTATATATTCATTCCAAAGTCTCATATTCCCTAATTCCAAAGTCTCAAAGATTTCCAGAATGCTTGTATATCAAACGCTGAATTGTTATCTCTGTTGTTCATTAAGACTGACATACGTTTAACAATGAAAACAAGTGTAATTGCTTCCCTCATTTACTCGAGCATAAGAAGGAACCATTTACAATTAGTGTCAAATACAGAATGAAGAGGGTCAAATTACTGGGATAAAGACAGTATTAGGTATGCAAGAATGCTCTCCCTCTTTACCATAAACCAAAGGATAATGTGCACTATATCTCATAAAGAGGACAAGGAAGTATGTACAATTTAATTAATACCATCAGAATGTTCTGTT
The DNA here is from genome assembly GCF_933775445.1 of Argentina anserina. Taxonomy (NCBI): domain Eukaryota; kingdom Viridiplantae; phylum Streptophyta; class Magnoliopsida; order Rosales; family Rosaceae; genus Argentina; species Argentina anserina. The sequence goes on from NC_065877.1 coordinate 22,172,665, forward strand.
GATTGAAGCAACGGGGAAGGAAAGGCAAGAAATCAAAGAGGCATGACAGAAAGAAAGACAACAGATCAACAAGGAACCAATAAATAAACAAGGGGGAAAGAGAAAGAGAAATCTAGGAGAGATCTCATATACCTTTATCATAAATCCATAATAGATTCCACAAATCATCACAAATAGAAAATTTTAAGTTCTTACTTCATTTAACAGAAGACGAAGAAGAAGAAAGAGGAGATATCTTGCCGAAAAGATCGCTGTTGCAGTGGTGGCGATAGAAGGAAGAGATTTGGTGACGACGGTGGTGGGGACGAAGTGGTCGGAGGGTTCAAGGTTGGAGTTATGTTGGCTCACTTGGCTGCGTAGCGGCTAGTGAGACGAGGATCGCTGGATCGGTCTATAGGTCTAATTTCCGTTTGCGGATGAAAATGCCCCTCGTGTCCAGCCTTAATTGCGTGTCTAATGTGGAAACTCGTGTCCCTTACATGTCCGAGGCATGTCTGAGCCGTGTGCAATTTCAGATCGCGTGTCTGAACGTATTGACGTGTGTTCGTGTCCATGTCGGACACGCGATACGGCATTCCGGAGGCGTGTTTGTGCATCATTACTTGTAACTAAGAGACTTTACACCTGTGACCTATCGTGATAAACTCAACCAGCCACACGAAATTAATATGTAGATCGAACTTTCTAAAATGCATCTTAACCACATACAGGTTTACGCTTTTGGCTAAGTATCATTCATAATTTCATAGGGGTCGATCCATGTCCGCATTCTTCTTTTTCTGTATTAGATTGATTCATGTATTTGCCATTGTTATGAACACCTTTGCATGCATGGCAGATGTATTGATTTGATTTATTAATTAGTTAGTATTGATGTGCTGGTATGGACCTTAATTACGTGATCAATTTCATCGACATTTTCTTTTTTCGCCCATAACCGTACGTAACAATTCAAGCATGAACCTCGCTTTTGTTTATAAATTATAATCAATTCCTATGACAGATAAGTGAACCATACTTGTAGAATGATGATGTCATTTTTTTTTCATATTCTCTGACAGATAAGTGAGTCACTAATAGGGAAGAACCATATTCTTATGTCGGACGGATACAAATATGTTATCGTTGACGCCTTGACGGACAAATCAACACTTCAGACGTTTCAGTATCGCAACCGGGAAATGTGACAGTTGAAACTTGTTCATCCAAAAACAAGGAGTACGTCTTCCGATCCCTTTCAAGGACACTAAGTTCATTTGTGAAATTTTCAAGCAAATCACAAATTGAATTAAGGCTTAGTTTAGCATTGCTTTAATGTGAGGTGAATTGTTTTTAAATGTGTTGTAAAGATAATCGCTTTTGAATTTATTGTGAGAAAAATTGCTTTTAAATATGTTTTGAGCAAAATCAGGGCTGATACTGTGTCTATGAAGGCTTAAGACGAAAAATATTTCGAGGCTCCAAAATAAATGTTAAAAAAACCGTAAATATAAAAATAAAATAAATTTATTTTCTATATGTGAGCTATTTATAAGTCACGAGTTTAAATTTAAACAAATTACAATTATATTATAATCTCTTACATGCTATAAGAAAAAACTTAAAAATGAATGTAAAGTTAGACTTTCTTTTTATTATAATCTCATTTAATTTGTTTAGTTAATATAATAATAATTTTTCATTATATTTAATAGTAATTAATTTTTAACTCTTTTTTCTTTATTATTTTTCTTATTTGAGGCCCCCTTAAATGTAGGGCTTTAGGTTGAGCCTACTTGCTCTTGCCCTAGGGCCTGTAGTGAGCAAAATGATTTTTGGTAAATTGAAAAAGTTTTAACTATTATTAATTTAAGTATTTGGTAAGTTTTAAGTTAATTGTTTGGATGTGTATGATTACCAAAAGGGTTTTTATTCACAATGATCGAAACTATGCTTTGTTCAATATTAGAAAATGTTACCCAACCCCAATCTGTTCAAATTCTTCGCTCAACGTCTTCGTCTTCTCTCACCCATTCCACAGACCTTGCAACCCAGATCTTCATCGTCTTCATCCTAATCATTCATAAGGCTGATTGTTAAAAAAAATCATTTATAAAACTGGTGCAATTTCAATTCAACCACACGTAAACTGATGTAGAATGAGATTTGATGCTATAATATGTCAAAAATATATCGTTTTAATTATTAGATTTGAGTTTTGATTTTATTTAGAATAATATTATTTTCATTTTAGGATTCTTCTATCTAGGGTTATTTGTTTATTTTCTAATTTGAATTCTTAAGATTTTGTATTCAATTAGATTTTTGATTTTGTTTAGGTTTTGATGCCTATATAAACATTGATCATTCTATGTATTAGGATGATTTTTCATATCACTAAAAACTTTTTTATCAGAGAAGTTTCTCTATTATTTTTTTACGACTTTATCGTAATGGTTAGTGGATTATAATCTATCTCACATAACTTTTGACGCTTGACAGAGCCCTATACTATCGTGTCCACGCTTCCCACATCATAAACTTATCCCAACAACCCAAAGTATTGTATGGGTTGCGATCGAGTTAGTTGTTAGAGTGACTACCAACTCGAAGCTTGTGCTTTTCCCAGCTCTGTATGCAGAGATTTCAATCATCTTTTTGGCTCATCATAATTACATATGTAATAATCCGTTGTTTCTAGTTTACCATAAAAAAAAAGGTTTCTTATCAGAATAACACCAAACTCATATTCATCAAAAATATTCAATCCCCATCAAGGCATCAAACAGATAGGTTAGCCCACCGGGAGCAATTATTTAAGACCACTACGTATATCTTGCAATGTTTTCATTTTTCACCTTATATCGTAAGGACCGCGTATGAAGGTGCTTAAAAAAGGATTTGAAAATTAATAGCGGTAAAAAAATAGTCGACTTTGCTTGGAACTGCTGTACGTGCTAGCTATCAATATCCGTAGCTACCTGATAGCCCATGTTCCTCTGTATATGCAAACCAGTAAACTATATTTGAAGTAAGGTTTCGATTTTATTACTTCCATCTATCCATCAAGCAAATTAGCAATGAATTAAGCGTTTGCAAGAATGAGTGAAGTGTGCAATTTGTTCTAGTGGCAACTCCCAAGTACTCCGGCATAATGCTATTTTTTTTGTAAATGAAAGTTATGAATTCAACTTAACGTACAAAAAAGTTTTCAACTTGTTGTATACTGACCAGGATCATCAGGCTAGCTAGCTAGCCCAAGCCATATGCGTTTAGGTGAAGGGATCAATATCAAGCAAAAGTTAGCACTCGTTATATATATGGACCTAATAACCTTATCCTCATACCATGATTCTGTAAAATCGAGAACTGGACAAAAGACATCATAAACTACCTTGTAGTAAAATACATCGGTTCAGATAAATCTCAACAACTAACTGTTGCAATATGTAAATTAACTCGAGTTAACTACTTACTTCAACACCAATTTCAAGTAGAGCCATCAAGGGCAGGCAAACATTCAAGTATAATCTCAGCTGCCTGTTCCAACTCTGGCTTAGAGATGATCAATGGTGGCACAAGCCTGATGACATTTCCTTTTCCGGCTGTTATAATTAGCAAACCAGAATTCCGACAAGCATCCACAAGCGGTGAAGCAGATACGTCCAGCTCTAACCCAACAATGAGCCCCAAACCACGTACTTCTCTAAAATGCGGATTTTTGCCGAGCTTCTTTGTCAGCACTTCTTTGAAGTACTGACCTTTGTCCGAGACGCTTCTGAGAAAGCCAGGCTTGGAAATTTTGTCCAAGACGGCAAGGGCGGCATTGCATATGAGGGGTCCCCCTGCAAAAGTGCTTCCATGCTCTCCATACTTTATTGAAGCAGCAACCTTCTCAGTCACTAATACAGCTCCTATGGGAAGTCCTCCTGCTAGAGGCTTGGCCAGGGTCATTATATCTGGGAATATACCATAAGCTTCATGCGCCCAGAGATAACCAGTTCGACCCAAACCACATTGAACCTAGGTTCAAACAAGAAAAATACAATTTGTCAAAGCTTAACAGATGAATATCACAATATATACATATTGCAGATACTATTCTATATGTAGTTATGCACGGAAATAATTCTCTCTGCCATGCAAAAGATTTACAAATTCCAGTGTTCATATTTTCACCTTGGTTAGACAATTCCACAATCGACCAAGTAAAACTAGATGATCATACGAGCAAGTTACTCACTTGCTCATAAACTCATTTAGTTTATGCAAACTTGAACAGGGCAATCATAAGAAATAACTCGAGGAGGCAGAAAGGCAGAAATAAAACTTCATACATATGATATTGGTTCCTTCAAAGCCATAGTTTTTTTCCATATGAATCTTGAGATTTCATAAAACAAACCACCTAGCTTAATAAATCAAGACTTTCCTTAAAGACACCAATTATTTCTTTCTTATGAGAAGAAAAAGTTCATGCAATGAAGACAAATTTGACCGAAAGAATTAGAGTGTAGACAGACAAATGTTTTTCTGAAAGAGTTCTTTACCTCATCAAAGACGAGAAGAGACCCCGAATCATCACAAGCACCACGCAAGGCTTGCAAAAATTCTTTAGTTGCACTATTTATCCCACCTTCACCCTGGATAGGTTCAACAAACACAGCAGCTATTTTTCCAGAGCTAATAAGCTTTCTGGCAGCTTGTACATCTCCATACTCTAAGAAAGTGACTCCAGGCATGAGAGGCTCAAATGGTGTTCGATAATGCTCCTTACTCGTCAAAGAGACAGACCCCATCGTCCTCCCATGAAAGCTGTTAGTGAAAGAAATGAATTCTGTTGCAGGCGTTTTCTTCTCAGGGTATGAAAATCTTTGGAACTTCCTGGAAAATTTGATGGCAGCTTCATTCGCTTCAGTTCCAGAGTTTGAGAAAAAGACACGATCAGCAAAGGAGCTCGCCACCAGCCGTTTTGCCAACTCCACCTGCAGCAACAACCTTCATTGTTCTGAGCCATTTTTTGGACACAAAATAAATTGTAATAATAACATTCAATGTATAGATGTGATGAGACATATGTGGTTCAGCAATTAGCATTTAGCATCACCATATTTCACTATATCCCAATATGTTCTTCACTCACAGCAGAGCCATTTTAAGCACAAACTTGTGACAAACATAGACAGACCACAAAAATTGTAAAGAATTTTACTGCTAAATATACATCTCTGCCAAAATTTTCACCAGTGATGCACCATGCCTGCAGGCATGAGATTTGTGCAGCACTGAACTGGTCAATAAGTTAACAATCACCCAAACCATTACTCATTAATCACCAACACTATTCACTACTTCTTAGTAACAAACTAACATAAGAAGAACATGAAGGGCATACTAACATATTACAATAACAAGTGTGTCTAGATTAAATCAGTGAAAATCAAAGAAATTAGAATGGGAGGAAGAAGCTATAACCTGAGGGATGGAATAGTAGATATTGCTAACATGAGTGAGAACATGGGCTTGTTCTGTAACGGCCCGTATCCAATCCGGATCACCATGTCCAAGAGCATTAACAGCAATCCCGGACATCATGTCTAAATACTCTCGCCCTTCAGGATCGTACAATTTACACCCTTTGCCACTCGCGATCACCACCGGTGGTCTTTTGTATGTCCCTACCATAACCTTCTTCTCCGCCTCCATCACCTCCTGACTCCTCCCCGCCGTCGGCGGCGGCGGCTTCCTTTGAACGAGTGCGCGCACGTCCACTTTAAGGCACGCACGTGGAGGCGCCCTTCTAGTCCACGCGCGGGCGCTTCGTTTTCCCGCGAACATTATGGGGTTTAGGAGCTGGAGAGAAGCCATCATACTGATCATAGTGTTTGTGTTTCTTGTTAGAGATTTGGGTAATATGGGAAGGTTATGATCGAGGAAATGATGATTTGTGAGTGAGGAACGAAATTTGATTTGATGTGTTTGGATGTGGGAGAAGAACGAGGTCGAATATGGGAGCCTAGGGTTTAAGCAGTTGAGAACTTTGATCAAGTCTGAAGTTGCAAGCATCTGTATCATGAAATTTGAGTTGGGATGAAAATCATGAAATGATGCAAAGAGAGAATGGAAATGGGATAGTGGGATTGAGATTAGATTAAACAACTGAAAAGAACGAGTCGCATTCGGGTTACGTACCTAAGTGTCAGTGTCATGGTTGAGTTCTTTCATACGTGTACGTTTCCAAGAACAATTCCTTGAACCAAAAATATCTCTTATAAACGAGCAATGAATGGCACAGTTTAACCAGAAAACTCCCCTCATGAAATTAATTTGTATCGAAAAGAAAAACTCATAAAATTAATAAAACCCAACTCATGACTTTCATTCAATAGTGGGATTCTTTCGTCTTCATGATTTTCTTACATTTTAGGGTGTGTTGTTTAGTCTGCAATGTTTTCGCTTCCCTGATAACATCAGGAGACCACAACTGGGTTTCCGTCGTCTTCACCTTGTGATTTGGTTACATTTTGGGGTGTCCTGTTTAACCCTTGCAATGTGATGAAGAACTAAGTACGACACTCAGATGGGTAATTGTTTCTTAGCCCTCTTTAGGGTGAGCTATTTTTATATGCAAGCTCTATATCTTTTAATGCATCGACACCCTCCTTTGTCAAGGAAAAAAAATATACTCATGCTTTTAAATTGCCAAAATGAAATGTGCAGAACTAATGACAAGCTGTTTGTATTGCCTGCCTCTTGTATGGTGCGCAGTAGCTACTTTTACTAGTAGGCAGCCTCTACTATATCATCACCAAGTATGCAGGGCCAAGACAAGCCTAAGTCTCAAACTAAAAATTCTACAACTCATAAAGCAGTTATCCATGACAGCAGATGAATCATGAACACCTTATTTATTTAAATAAATCATGAGGTTTAATTACAAACAACCATACCATTACATTCACCAACACAACTCTTCACACATTAAGCAGTTTATAATAATTACAGCTAGAGGAATACTGAATGCTGCATAAACCAAATATGCTTCGATAGTATTTACCTGGCTCCAGCAGCTAGTTCAGTACATCCATGATAGGTCTTGTCTGAAAGAAACAGATCTTGCAGCCCCAAATACTCCTCTTTCAGAAACTTGGTGGCAATCTTCGACAGCCAATGTTTCCAGTTTGTCTGAACCAACTAGTGGCCTTAAGCCTTCATCAGAAACTCCCAAACATTTGATTAAACGCAAAACAGATAATCGAGGAAATTGGACTGCGAGTTGCAGCCCTTCGTCACTTATCTCTTGGCACCTGACAAGCTCCAATGTTTCAAGATGCTGAGCAAAGCAAAGGGCTTCCATCCCATTATCGTTGAAGGAGTACACTTGGTCAAAAGCAAGTTCCCGCACGGGGCACTTCTGGATCAGAGTAATAATTCCATGTAACGTAAATGAGGAAAATGATGGGAATTCTCCATCAGAGTAACATATCCTGACGGACTCAAGCATTGAACAGTTACTAGACAAAGCATTTAGGCATTCATCGGTTAATCTCAAAGGGTTATTCATCAGAAGAGGAAGTGAAATCTGATGGGACTCGGAGGTAAATGGAGCGAAGTTTACTTGAATTTTGGGCTAGGCCTATTATGTCACAGTCCCGTATTCCAACACACATGTCCAAGTGAATCTTCTCCAATTTTTTGCACTTCCCCATCACACAAGCAAGCCCCCTCCCTGGGCTGATTATGCAATTTATCAAGCTAAGTTCCACCATATTCTCACAAGGAACCCACTGCTTTTGCCATCGGTCAACAGCTAGACGATCATAAACTTTCATATATCTGTAGTTAGAATCCACCTCAAATTGCAAGCGTTTTAGGTTTTTCCAACTAGCACCTAGTTTGATCAAATCGCCCTCCCCAATAGCTCTACAATTCTTGATTGTGAGATCTTCAAGTGTTTCAAGCCTGCCAAGATACTCAAGCCACTCGACGCTGCTAACATTTAGACATCGGATGAGGTGTAGAACAGTAAGACTTTTGCAGCCAACAACAAGAGATAAAATGCCACAGCCAGTTATTCTTGGGGTGAAATTCAACTTCAAAGATGAAAGCTTTGAGCAAGAAGACAAGTACCCAAGGCCGACATCAGTGATGAATGTGCAGTAGCTTAAGGATAGATCAATCATATAAGGACAGTAAATTGAAACAATTAGAAGCCCTTGATCATCCAACTGCTTTCCTAGTTTGGACATCCAACCAGCATAAGTTATCTCTACCTTTGTCAAGTTGAGAAACCTACTGCAGAGCGAAGTCAAAGCTTCATTCGCGGGGTCTAATCCACAACCAACTCTAAGAGATTTTCTCTGTTCATTATCCAATCCGTGCAGGCGTTTACATGTTAAAGAGACAGAGTTTCTATCCGTGGTTTTCTTGATCCTGCTCAAGATCTCCCAAACTAAGTGATCAGGTAAATAATCCATCAAAATCTTTAATTATGCATTATCAAAACCAACCTGGATCAGAAGAACAACCAGAATCGAAAACCTTAGTGGCTTAGTCCAATATGAAGTAAAAGTAAAATCCATTCAAAAACATCAGCAACAGAAAGCTAGATAATGCCGAGAAGACGATATGAAGTTGCTCATCCAAAACACCCTGATTATCAATCACCGAGCACCGATGAACATGAAACTAATGATTTTATTGAGATAAATCCCAACACAAAGAAAAACTATTCTCCATGAGATATGGCAGGCATCTAGCAAAGATTGAAGAATCACATACAACCAAGAAATGGATAATCACCCTAATGACATTCAAATAAGTCACGTCCTATAATTCACGTAAAGCATATATACACAAACAATTTCACTTTAACTTCCAAATTCCACTACTTGATTCAACCACAACCAGCAAATTGGACAATTATCAATTCCAACAACACACACAATCTCCACAAACTAAGAGGATACGTATCGAATTCGTGAACATACCAATTAAATGAGTTTCCGACCCAGAAAAGCGAAGTTAATTGAAACAACATAGGTCAACCTGGGATGAGGCACTGAAGAAAATAGATGCAACAGAGAGAATCTGAAATGGTGTTTAACCTGGTAAGAGAAGGGTGGCGAGGGATGAGATGTCCAGATATGAAAACATAAGATATCTGGAGATTGAGGAAGATTGATTCATCGAAATTCAATTATTGGGTGTATCTGTTTGGGAGTGTTCAAAACTTCAAATCCCCTCTAGTCTCTGCCACGACAACAACAATAACGTGGGTATCCAATAAGCGCCTTGTATGACGTCATTGTACTATTTTTCCTGTAATTGTGACGTCAGGCCTTCTATGAGTGAGCACATAGAAGCATTACAACTCTCCATCACCATCGCCGTTTTTTATTCACGGAATACAAAGAGAGTTCAATTCCTCCCGCGAAACTTAAAATCGGTCATCATGTCACCGAGCTCGAGCACAGCACGCCCCGCCGCCGGTCGAGTCCTTCCGATCACCGCCTTCGATAACTCCCGGCGAGCCCAGCGACTTCTCATACTCCTCGTCCTCCATCTCAAACATCACGCAGGCCTTTCCTTTCTCTTCTGGAAACCCTAGAATTGAAGACACCCGCGGCATCATGCTCCTCTACCGCGACGACGACGCCACCGTCTCCTTCTCCACCCTCCAATCTTCCGGTAACCTCAATTTGCCTCCTCTATTTTCATTTCGTTTGTCTTCTAACTAGTCTGAGTAATTGATATGAGTATTAGAGAAGCTCCTAATCTATTAGAGAAGGTATTATATTGTTCATGATTGTGTTGAATTCTTGATTGCTAGGTTGTTCTTTAGTTTTGTTATTATTGTTTGTGTAATCATAAATGCACAAAGATGTGGTCAAGTGCACAATGAAAGAGGATGTAGATTGATGTAGATACTGGATTTGTGTGTAGGTTGAAAGGAAGCCGCTAGTTTGCGTGCTCGGAGTGCCGAATCACATGACATGTGCCGACTTCTGTAGGTTCTGTGGCTCTTCATTCAGCATATATTGGAGATGTGGATCGTCAGGTTGGACTTCGGAGAGTTTTGGCTGTGAATTTACTTTTGTTGTGTTGTGATTTTAATTTCATGTTTGTGTTGGAGGACGGATGGGATGGAGGATCGTTATAGCGTTTTGAATAGGTTTGATAGTCAGGACTCCACTGGTCAATTTTAAAAGCACTTCAATCGCAGCCGGTTCTCATCACTAGAGGTCAGATGCACCTATCTGTTGGACAAATTTCTGTTTTCATCAGCCAATATAACGTCTTCAATTAATGTAGGTGGAGGTCTGTAGGATACTTTTCACGGTAGATGTTCAGTACACTGGTTCAATAGAACATGCACAGGAAAACCCCTGTAGCTCAACCGAGCAGCAGGAAAACCCCTGTAGCTCAACACTGTTTATTTATTATATATATGTATAGTGCCATGTTAAAAGTTATGCCACGAAATAAATTGGACATTTTTTTTCCTTCCTCCCTAGCATAGCAATGCCACTTGCTTGTTAGTAGTAGGCTCGGTACAGTGAGATCAAAGAACATTTGTTTCGTAGTCCATAGATGATAAGTTGGTAGTCTTGCCACTATCATCTTGTTGCGTTATGAATATGTAGTCTGATAAGGAACTCTAGGAGGAGATTATGTCCCCTAAAGTTTCAGCCAGTGTGTGCAACCATCGTTCTGGCACCATTATAAAAGTCTTGTGCTGTTAAGTTTAAGCATTATGTCTGGTTCATGGAAATGGACAGATGAAATTGATGGTTGTTACTTTTCTGATTGTCCTCCATGATATCTGGAACACACGGCTAGGTTAGTAGGTTCTTTGAAAGGACTGTAATTGTTGGAAGTTGAGTTTATCAAGATTCTGGAGAAGTATCCAGCACATGTGGTGCTATGCACGCCAATTTTTTCTTATTCTTGGAGAAAATTTCATTATTTTCCTTCGAAAGATATTTAATATCATATTTTCCCCTTCACATCATTAGTAGGTATGTGGGATATGCTAATGTGGAAATTCTTGTCTTCCCAGAAAAGTTAAAAGCCCAAAAGTAATACGCATAAAAAAACTCTCATATGCTACGAGAGTTTTAAATTTTGCTCTTTATTTTGAACTGTTTCACTTTCCATTGAAGTATACATAATATTGATGTTGTTACTCATGATTAGTAAAAGGAGCAGATCTACAAATTCGTAGAATTAATTTTAGTGTATACATTGAAGTTCTGGATGCTGAAGAGGTGGACTACCTACATTATCAGTTCATATCGGGTCACACCATTGTTACGATGCAGTCTGTAGTTTGGCTGCAGTTTCTATCACAAACTGTTTTTGCATTCTCTCACTAGCTTCAGCTCAGTCAAGTTTATAGAGTTGTGAATTGACTTTGAAAGTTGATGCTGCATAAATATTAACTTGGCTACCATATTTTATGTTAGGTATGTCGATATTGTCAGCAGCAGCCTGAACAGTCTTACTGCTTCATTTGTCAAACTTCTGAAAATCTTTGGATGTGTATAATCTGTGGCTTTGTTGGTTGTGGGAGGTAAGATTTTACTGTAAAAATTATTTTTGTTAATCATGTAGAACCTCTCTCTCTGATAATGCTGTTCCATAATCCTGACAATGCTGGTGTAGGTATAAAGAAGGCCATGCCATAAGACATTGGAAAGATTCAACATTGCTATTCCCTTGAAGTGGAAACACAGCGTGTGTGGGATTACGCAGGAGACAATTATGTTCACCGCCTAATTCAATCTAAATCTGATGGAAAAGTGGTTGAATTAAATTCACACTGTCGGAATGCGAATGATTCAAAAGAAGTGCGAGTGTGTAGATTCTGGATTCAGTGGGGCTCTTTTGAACAGTAGAGTAGATGCTGTAATGATTTTATACTTTATGTCCATTGTTACCTGTATCATTATTTTTAGTAGGTCTGCATTTTCACATCTTTTATCTCATTATTTGCAGATTGTAAACGAGTACAGCGAATTGCTTGCTACTCAACTTGAGAACCAAAAACTGGTAATCATGCTTCCTGGTTTCTCTTTAAATTTTTTTAGTTTCACAGTGCATTGTAATAGTTAGTAGATGCTGCGGGTTTAATTTTAAAATTGTGTATCACTAGATTGATTGCCCACATTCTGATTTCAGTATTTTGAATCGTTACTTCAAGAAGTTAAACAAGAAACTGAGAAAGAAATTTCTAAAGGTGTAGAAAAAGCTGTGCCAGTGAAGAAAATGCAAGACAAGCTGGACAAATGTGTAAATAAAGAGATTTCTGGATGATGTAAGTGCTGACTCTTGTGCTTGTGATTGGGATTTTCAATGTTGCATGTATCACATAGCACCTATCCAGCTTCCGCTTGCACCATCGAGTAACTGTTTTTAACTTTTTGTGCTTCTCCATGTAGCTTGATGATAACCTTAAGAAGAACCGGGACGTTTGGAAAGCAAAGATACTTGAAGTTGAAGAGAGGTATTAGTTCTCCCTCTTATTTGATCTTAGTTTATTCTTTTAAGATGTGGTCCAAAACTTGTCCGTTAATGTATCAGGTTATCAATTCTGGCTTTGAAATGTCTTTAGCTGTTTTGCCTAGTTAATGGTTTGTTATTGTTATTGCCTAACTGGACATATATTTGTATTTACAGAGAGAGAAAGGCTTTGAAACTAAAGGAAGATAAAATAAGCAACTTAGAGGAGCAGATAATTTATGTTTCTGATTTAAACTTTTTCTTTTTATATTGACTAAAACAAAAGGGATTTTTAATGTAGACAAGTTTGTGAGGTCAAGCTTTGGTCTGTGGTTAGTATGATACTCACCTCAGGTTAAGTTTTATGCTAGCATGATTTACGTTGTTAAATTTGCACCTTTATGCAGCTTAGAAATCTAATGCTGTACCTCGATACAGGGAATACTGTAGTCCTTAAATGAAACAAAAGATGGTATGGTCTTGCCGGTATCGATCAACTGGTCCCAGCCATCAAACATCAAATGATACGAAGTATGCCACTATCCATACTCAGATGGAAGAAAACCGAGTTTGAAGGATGCAACATTGCTCTTGTACCATGTTTTTATGGTAAGGGCCGCTGATGGGATTTGCTCATATTCAGCTCGGTATGCATACAGTAACATTTGAAAGCTATGGGGTTGGTTTATGGACACACAAGGATACTGAATAGGGGACCTTAATGGCTGATGTGTGGTTATTTGGATATTGTACAGATACACCATACACCCGAGCTTTAGACTATCCTGTAATTTCGTTACAATTTGGTAAAATAACCTTTATAAAATTGGTGCAACTCATACCTTTGATACCTTTTGGTAAACTATCTCATGGTTGGTTTGTCTCTGATGCCCTTTGTTTCACGGGAATGAGGCGTGGTAATGGGAAGTGTTACAGTTCTTACATCTGACTAGTGCAAGGTAAAGAAATTGAGGAATAGATGAAAAACATATAATTTTGTTTTTTTTTTCTGATAAACATTAAACACCGGTGGAATCTGGATTTCAGTACACTCATGAGTGATGACCATGAAATAGTAGTAAGATAGTAAACAATGTGACAATATGCAAATTCGGTAGGTATTTTTCCGGTTATACTTTTTCCTTAAATTTACTTGGAGTTTCAGTTATACTTAATGATCAACCTCAGTTTGTTAGATGCTTGCACTGAAGTTTTTCGTTTCAAAATTCAATACTGGATAATATCATAGAATTTCAAAAAGATAAAATCTAATTTCAAAACTGAATCTTGTCAGTCAAATTTAGCTCCAAAATTGTATGAGTTGTAAAGAGAAGGTGATAATTGAACCAGAGAGTTCATTTGGTCCCTTAAACAAAAAGAGAGCAAGAGTTCATGGAGAAAAGACCCGTCCTCATACTTCCTTTGAAGTATATCAATGAAAGACTTACACCTCTATGTAGATCCCTAATTCTTCTCTTCGATTTAGTAAACTTTAGGATTAATTTAGTCTCTTTCCTATTCGTTTTCTCTATTGGACTTAGCTTAGTTGGTCCATGTGATTACTTTGTCCCTGCTAAGAGGTTAAGATTTAGTTGCTCCTAAATCTTTTAGGCTTCAAAACATTCTTTCCTAGATTGTGCATAAAAGCCTGATTATGTAGAATATAAATACTAACTTCTTCTCTACAAGTTAGTTTATCGTGATTAGTTGCTTTAGTTGTCATGGATGCGAAAGAACAGCTCAGAGGTTCTACTGGTGATCAGAATGGGGATTTGGATCGATTTCCAGATGGTATGCGTGTTCTGGCTGTTGATGATGACCTAACTTATCTGAAAATCTTGGAGGCTACCTTGCGTAAATGCAATTATGAGGGTATGTTTGTTCTCTTCTCCTCTTCTTTTCCCCTCTATATTGCACTTGTTATACTATGCTCTTAATTGATCGCATAAATCGTCTTCTTTGTTAGGGCTTTTAGTGAGGCCTTAAAATTCTTGATTCAGTCGCAAGTAGCTTAGCTAGTGGCGGCAACAATCTATTTCTAAAATGGTTCATGCTGAAGTTTATAATTGCATATGTAGTGAAGTTGATTGAGAGTGCCAACTCCTTAACCCTAAATTCGGCTCTTTCTCAGTTTCTCTATTCAATCTAATTCTAATATGGTTCATGCTAAAGTTGATTATTGCCTGTTTGGTTTAGCCGTTTAGGGTTTAGGCCTTATAGTGATTGTGAGTGCCAACTACTTGAACCCTAAATTTGGCCCCTTCTCTATTCAATCTAATTCTAAAATGGTTCATGGTGAAGTTGAATATTGTATGTTAAGTTTAGGTTCAGGCCTATTAGTGATTTAGAGTGCATGCCGGCCAACTCCTTAAACCCTAAATTCGGACCTTAATTTCTTTATTCAAATTTTTGGTTGATGCTCCCTTATAGACAGTTCCCTCTCACTGATCCGAAGTTTGTTAGTTCAAATAGCGTCTGCTTGAATTGAATGCTTGAATATGATTTACGTTGACAATGTATGGAGAGGGTTTAGATGCTTAAGAGTAACTTGTGAAGAACTCTGTATTTTTTATATCGAGGACTACATATTGGACATTTGGACGTTGTTTCTTACTTAATGTTATTTTTATTCTTTTTACTATGCAGTAACTACCGCCAATGATGCATACCAGGCACTCCAAATTCTGAGGGAAAACCGAAATAATTTTGACCTGGTAATCAGTGATGTACATATGCCAGACATGGATGGCTTTCAGCTACTCAAGCAATTAGGAGATGAAATGGACCTACCTGTAATCAGTAAGCATCCACTTAAACTTGATTTTGTTTAAAATCCTACTATATAACATTCTAGTCTTGTTATAAAATTTTCTTTGATTTCAGTAATGAACACCAACTCTAAACACTTGTTCGTATTAAAATGATGGTTGCAGTGGTGTCATGCAATGGTGATAATGAGTTTATTAAGAAGGGAATCTCGCATGGTGCTTGTTGCTATTTGGTGAAACCTGTTAATATTGAAGTGTTCAAGACTATATGGCAACACGCCTTTCGGAGGAAGAGTTTGAGCTCGAAAGACCAACGCAAGTCTTCTGATCATAATTTACGTAAGGGAATAGAAGAAGGTGAAGAATGGATTTCAGCATCAAGTAGTTCAGATCATAATGGAAAATACAAAAACAAAAGGAAGAACGAAAATGAAGATGATGAAGAAGGCGAAGATGATGAAGATTGGGATGAGAAACCATCAACGCCAAAGAAGCGTCGGGTAGTTTGGACTGAAGAGCTGAAGAAAAAGTTTAATGACGTCTATTATTATCTGGGACCAGAAAGTGAGTATAATATTTTAAAGAAATAGTTCAATTTGTCATTTTTGTACATTTTAGATAATGTTTATGTTTACTAATGTCTTCCTCTTTTAACTTGTATATGCAGAGGCTGTACCTAAGAAAATCCTTGAGTTGATGAATGTTGAAGGTCTCTCGAGGGGTAATGTAGCCAGTCATTTACAGGTACTTATCTTTCCTCTCCTTTACTTATGAACAAGCATGTGTATCATCTTGAACTTTTACTTCATGGAAACAAGTTCGACTTCTTAACGATGCAATGGCCAATGCGGCATCCATTCTTACCCCCTCACTTTGTTTCTGCAGAAATTTAGGGAACACATGAAAAAGGGCAGCATTAATCAGGACAGGCAGAGAGCTAGCATGGTCGTTGATCGGGGGAGAAATTCTTCTTACATGCCACGCACAGATTTAATCGATAAATCTGGAGGGAGACTCTTAAATGCTGCTCCTTTACCCTCATACATGCCTTCTCAGATGGTATCTAGATCAAACACTCGCTCTAGTGTTATGCAAAGAATAGCTCCTTCGCATCTATTGCGACCTGGTCAATCCCAAACGTTGTGCAGCCATTATTCAGAGACAGCAAACCTCCAGCCAAGTGTGGTTACAAACCAAAGCCGGAACTGTTTTCCAGTATCACACACACCAGTAGGGCTCTTTCAATTGCAGCAGAAAGATACTACAGTTGACATTGGGCAGTCGACCCTCAATAATAATGGTTACACAACCACCTTCCCCTATAATAGCATGCTTGGTAGCTCCATGGGTGATCAATCTGCTCTCGGAGTGAACTCATTGAATCCAGAATTGTTTGACAATGCCCTTTGTAGATCGTCTACCAGTAGATACTCTGACAGTTGTCAGGGTGGTATGCAGGGTTGTGGTCAGTTGTACCAACTTCCATCACCTGCGTTGCTCAGGAGTGAGGATTCCGATTTTGGGCTATTGCCTGCTAACAAGTTGGGAACTTCTTCAAATACACCTCAGGTTAGGAACACTCCAGATGATTTCTCTTCTATCGGTGCACTTTCAATACCTAATATATGGCGGGAAGATGATAAGCAAGATTACAACAACTGGAACCTTCCTTCCATCGTTTCTGGCAATCATGTTGTAGATTCCGGCTTAGTGGGCTTGAACCAAAATGATGCAGCTTGCGGCAGGATCAATTTGTCTATGTTTGACCAGTTCAGTTGGGAAAATACAACTATCGGACATAATGTTGGAGTTGAGAATTCGACCATGCAGATTAAGGTTGATCCCAATGATGGCTTGGTTCAGAATAATGTTGAATCACCGGATAACCAGGTATGTTCTGATATGATAAATCAGACTGAAATGGAGAATGAGCTTGATTTTCTAGACAGAGAGTTTGGACTTCATGCTTAGTTGGTCACTATTCAAGGGTTACCTGCTGCTTACTGGAAGAGAGAATGGCAACAACGACAACTGGTATTCCCTGTGTATTTTGTCCCTTATCTCTGTAATTAAATTTCAGTTTGCACCGATGCATTTAGTCTAGATAGGGTATCGGGTGTAGATGTGCAGATAACCAATAAGAAAAAGAGCATATTTGTGAACTGACCATCTATGTCGTATGCAACATGAGCAGCTCTGGATTCTCTATCAATTGTTTCCACTCATTACAAAATTCAGCAACAGCTCCTCCACCAGCACTCTATGATCCGTGTGCATATATCAACCTGACAAGAATTAAGAAAATAATTGTCAGATTAGACAGGAAAGCCTCACGTTCCAACATTACAGATATTTCACTCATTCAATTCTGAAGCTGAATGATTCATTCGAAAGTCTAATAGGCAACACAATCCCATTTATTAATCATGGCCTTCTTCTCCTGCTTCTTCAGCAAATTGAGTAAGCTCACTGGCACACATGCTTTTCAAGCCCGGTGTGCGGAACAAGTAATGAGAGTCAGACGAAGAGGGATCGGATAGGTCTGAAGATCTTATAGATGGGTTAGGCACATGAGCAGCATATCCTTCTTTCGCGGCCGAAGAAATGCCTTGCTGCGTGGCTTGTTAGCTTTAAGGAAAGGAAAAGTCCCGATAACATTTAAAAAATGTGTTGTGAAAGAACAATTTAATTTTATTTGAAACAACCATGCATCTTATGCTCAAGGACATAATTGCCACAGGATACTGTGCACTTCCATCATCTGCTTAATGACATAGATGCCATGCTGTTACACCTTCAAATTTCTAAACAGTAATTGCTGCTGCAGGTCCATATTTACAACATATGCAAAATCCAGAAAGGACATATACGAGAAATGATTCTAACTCCCACATGATGAAAAACAGTAATTGGTCTTGAGAAGAAAATAGTCCTATTTGGCCACTATACTACATTGCCAACATTAGGAAATGGAATGGACATGAATCTCTCGAAAAGGCCAAGCCACTAAAGTAGCTAAAGTTATGATAAATCCTGTCAATAAGATGGTACTATAGAAATTCCATATATTCCCAATTTCCAGTAAAAGTAACAAAAAATATTTATCTATATCTAATTCTCCGTTAGTTGAATAAACAGATCAAGCAATTAGAAACAAAGACGAAAAGTACAGGTTGTTAGAAAGAGTTCCATCCATTATTCAGAAAAAAAAGAAAAGAAAAAGGAAAGAGTTCCATTATGCACATAAAGTTAGTCAATCAGCAAAGCTATTAGCCCTATGCCAACCTCTCAAGACATCCCAGTAGCCTATAAGGCTATAATTTTGACTCTGCCGTGATAAGCGAGTCTAGTTTGATAAGTTTATCTTGTAATTAAGATGTGGCACACCTGCATATTCTCTATATCCAAAAGACTCGAGAATGTTGCGCAAATTAAAATAGCTTGTTTGCCATCACGAATTCTCAAACTTAACATCTTCTGCTCTAGCATCATGCTGAGTTTTTTTATTCTAAAACCTTGAGCTGTTAAACTAGGTACGGACAATATATACTCTTGACAAAGTTAAGACATGCATATTAACACTAGAGAGAACATCTCAGCCAGTGTTCTCTTCCTTCTGTCTCTCAAATAACAGATAGTAATAATATCTTTAGGCAATACCTACAACTGATATGTCTATGACCATGAAGTAAACAAAAGTCAGTTCATGTACAAGCCTCCGACCGAAACTTATTCGGTACACGGGCCGTGTTTATACACAGGGCATCGTGACCGTTGAAACTGCTGCCTGGACAAAAACAGTAGATTGTTGTTTTACTTTTTTGTAAACCCCAGTCGACGGCGTTAACCAGAGAAAAAGAGAAACGAGATTATATCTCTTCTGGGTGAAATCTGAATTGAAGAGAAGTGGGTTAGGTGAGATTTATCCTTTCGCAGCCTAATCTGGTCTCAACGCAGTGAGTTGAACTCGGTGGAGGTGACTTTCGCGACTGTGATCTGGGTTGAGAACTTGGGATCCAATCGATTTGCAAGCAGATTGAAGTCGCACTCCCAGATGCAAGTAGGTGTTTCGTTTATTTAACTAATAATCGATATCGGTAGCATGTCAATTGGCTGTGTTTATAAATCTTTTCTTACGAAATTCTGAAGATTTTCCTATCCGGTGCTTGAGTTGGGTTTTCCACCTATCCCCAATATTGAAATATTGAAAGTTGTATCAAATCTTGGTTGAAATTCAACAAAAAATGCATTTGTTTCATATTTTGATTTTTGAGAACTGGCTTTGCTTAGCCTTGGTCATCCGGGGCGAAGCATCGAGACGTACCTGCATTTCCAGGGATATGGTGATAACAAGGAGACCGCCGATACAAAAAGGGATACTGCAAAACACAATACCAGGGATATGTTGAAGGTATGGGCTGAGAAAGAAAAGAGGAATCTGGACCGGTAAGCCAATAATTTCTTAATAAATCATATATGACATACACAATAGGTTGTCATTCCAAGTAATTGATTATAATATGGGTTGGTTAATGTGTACCGTGTACAGGTCGGTGAAAAATGGAATCAATTGCCAAACTGCAGTTGTTATAAAAGATCATGCCCTGGTCATGGAATTCATAGGCATATTCTACTTACTTCATGAGCAAGTATTGTTTCGGTGCCGCATGTGCTACTTGAGTCAATTGTCAACCACTCCACCTTTGTCTTGTAATTAACCTCTTCCTTTCTTGTAGTTCTTTCTTTTTTGAGAATGTAAAGATCGATAAGAGTGATCTTGATTGCAGGGAACGCAGGTTGGCCAGCACCTCGTCTCAAAGATGCTGCACTGTCTTTAGAAGCTACGAAAAGGATGTAGTGAGGTGTGTTTTAAATTTGAAAAACTTATTACCCTTATCTTATGAACAATAATCTCATGAAATATTGTATCATGGTCTATCACACATACAGTATAAGCTCATGCTCTGTCAAAAACCAATCAAAAATTTTATTTCCCTTATCAGTAATACAATAATCTCATGAAATATTGTATTATGGTCTTTGTTTGGAGCACCCTGGCAGTGTGGCACTGCCTCACTGAATTCAATTCATACATAAAAAATATATACAGCAGTAATCTTGATGTTCATGGTGTCATAAACATATATACATGTGTATGCAGATTAGATGAGTCTGCTGATCATGTGCAGAGTGGCAGAGGAAGCAGAAACAATTGGCAGCAGAGAACTGGTAGTGCCAATAAACTCATGAACCACATTTTCGGTCCATTTCTATTTTATGTTATTAATTTGACTTGTAGTAAAGTTTGTAAATTTCAATTAATATTTGTTGGAGCAGGTCATAGAAATTCAGAATGGATTTTTGTCATAAGCGTGTTAGAGAGGAACAGAGGAGGAAGAAATATAGAGAAAATGAAAGGGTTTCTGGTTACACGTTTAAAATTTAGTTGGTTTTGAGTTGGCAATGAAACCAATAGAAATCAATAAAGATGAGGTTAAATTCTGACTACGGATATGCTTGTTGACTATCAAAGGTGTCAAGCTTAAAAAGCGCATCAAGAACAAACGGAGCTGGCAAATGTGTCATAGCTTTACTATTAAATTCTATCTATGAATTCAATTGTTGAGCTCTTTAAATTTATGGTGTTTTTAATGTCTTTTTTCCTACATAAAAAAAAACTTTTTTTTTCATTTTAATGGGTGTTTTTTGAAAGTGGAGGCACACATTTTTTTTGATTCTCGGTCTATTTGGTAAATAAAAAATTAATTACTAGAAAAAGTATAAAAATAAAATAAAAAAGGTTTGTCAAAAGAAAATAAAGGTTGTAAAATCCTATGATTAAATCCCTTTCTAAAAAATAACTAAAACAAGTCATTTTATATATTTACATCGAAATAAACTTTGGAAAATTTAACCGCAAGATATCGCCATCATAGTAAAATCGTGTTAGAAAATTCATCAGTTTCGTTAATATTTGAGTCTTGATTCACACGATTAACTATTTATTTCTTGAGATTTTTTATTTTTAATAAGGACGGTTGTATTACTCGAAAATAACTATCCACAAAATTTAACATTAGCAGATAGAACGTGTCACTGAGAGCGCATGGTAATTTTTATGGATTTTTTTGGGCACCTGAGCTATTTTTAAAAAGTTTTTAAAGTTGTGATTCTTGCGAAATTAATTGAAAAAACAAACAAAAAATGAGGTGGACATATATGTGGCTTTAGACGCGCCATGTGTTCATTGTTTGACTTTTATTTTTTTAAATAATATGAAATTTTCTTATAATCATAAAAAATAGATTCGATGCTTATAATATTCTACAAAAATTATCACTATCTCATGATTACCCGTTCTATTGACACATATAAATTTTTTTAATAGTTTTAATTGTGCACACGGCTCCTTTTATAGAGGTAGTATGTTCATCGTAGATCGAAACCCGAAAGAAAACGATAATTGGTGAATTTCGTGCTGTAGCCATACTTTATTGTGCCAATTATATCCAACGGTCAAAGTTTCATTTTGTGAATTTTAGTCTCGTGAAATATGGTATAACATTTATAGTTTGTTTTGTGCAAATGTACATGCTTACAAACTAACAATAAAATCGAAATAAAATTTGCAAAAAACAACCGTAGGATATCGTTATCACAGTATACTATAGCCATGGTACAAAATTCATCAATTTTCGCTAATGTTTGGGTATTGATCTACATGATTAGCTCTTTATTTCTCATTTCTTCCTAGGGCGGTTGTGTACCTGAATATAATTATCCACAAAATTTAATATAAATAGATAACACGTCACTCAGAGTGCGTATTAATTTTGGCAGAATTTTTCGGGCACCTGTGCTATTTTTAAAGAGTGTTTAAAGTCGCGAAATCAATTGAAAAATTAAACACAAAATGAGGTAGACAAATGGGTAACTACATACGTGCCACGTGTCATTTCTTTGATTTTTAACTATTTTCAAATGATCTTAAGTCTTCTTATAATCATATAAAATAGCTTCGAAGCTCAAACAATTTTCCGAAAATTATCATGGTCTCGTGATAAGCCGCTCTATTGATGCATGTGAAAATTTTAAATAGTTTCAACGGTGCACATGGCTCCCTTTAGGAAGGTATTGTGTTAATTAAGGTTGACCGCGTAGATCAAGAACTGACTAAGACGAAAATCGGTGAATTTTGTATAGTAACCATATTTTCAGTGTGACGATCACATCTAACGGTCGAAGTTTTTATTTTCCAACTTTTAATCATGGGAATCACAACGTGGTGACTAATGTTGCATAACGTTTATAGTTTGTTTTGTGAAAATGTATATGTTTACAAACTAACCACACTACCAAAATAAAATTTGGAAAAATCAACCGTAGGATATCATTGCCATAGTTTACTATAGCTGTGGTAGAAAATTCATCATTTTTTGCTAACGTGTGGGTCTCGATCCACCCGATTAGCTTTTTATTTTTCATTTATTCTTAAGGAAGGATGTGTTAACCGTATATTATTATACCCAAAATTTAATATGGGTAGATAGAGCACATCACTTACAGTGTGTAGTAATTTTTGTGGAATTTTCTAGGCAGCTGAGCTATTTTTAAAGAGTTTTTAATGTTGAGAAATTAATTGAAAAATCAAATACAAAATGAGGTGGACAAATGGGTGGCCACAGATGCGCCACTTGTCTTTTCTTTGACTTTCAATTATTTTCAAATGATCTGAAGTCTTCGTATAATCATAAAAAATAGCACAAAAGCTCAAACTATTCTCCAAAAATTATAACATTTTTGTGATACGCCGCTTTATTGACGCATGTAAAAATTTGAAAATAGTTTCAACCGTGCATACGGCTCCCTTTAGGAAGATATTGTGTTAATTTAGGTTGACCGCATAGATCAAAAACTGAAATAAAATGAAAAGCGGTGAATTTCGTACGATAACCATATTTCAGTGTGACGATCACATCTAACGGTCAAAGATTCATTTCTGACTTTTAATCATGGGAATCATAATGGGCGACTAATGTTGCATAACCTTTATAGTTTGTTTTGTGAAAATGTATATATTTACAAACTAATACACTGCCGAAATAAAATTTGGAAAAATGAACGGTAGGATATCATCACAATAGTATTCTATATTTATGGTATAAAATTTATCAGTTTTTGCTAATGTTTGGGTCTCGATCCACACAATTAACTCTTTATTTCTCAATTATTCCGAAAAAGCCATCTTAGCCGAATTTAATTATCCGCAAAATTTTACATGAGTAGATATAGTGCGTTATTGAGAGCGCATAGTAATTTTCATGGAAGTTTTTTTAAAGAGTTTTTAATTGTGTGAAATGAATTGAAAAATAAAACACAAAATGAGGTGGGGGTGATTACAGATGTGTCACGTGTCCTTTCATAGACTTTTAGTTATTTTTAAATTATCTGAAACAGTTTTTAAAGAAAAACAATGTATTCAATAATTAAAGAATTATACTCTAAACTTTATAATTAAAAAAAAACAATTATCAAAACATAAACCCTAATAATATATTTTCTCTTCGTCATCTTCTATGATTAAGTTGTCTATTTTCCAAATCAAACCCGCCGCCCTCTTTTGGAACTAGCATCACCTCTGTCTACTCAAGCACCGACACCACCCTCCGTCGATCTCCTCATCAACTTCTCCCTCACCGTGATGCCCAGACTTTCAGGCTATGATTTCATTGTCCTCGACATCCTGGCATGGTCGAAGCGGCGACATCTCCGACATCTTGCCTCCACGGCACCACCACCATACTCCATGGCATTTGTTTCAACTCTTACAAACCCAATACTAAAAACCAGAACAACGATGACTGATCTGTAAAAACCCTCGCCGATTGGTTCCCTCATGGCCTTGTCGTCGCTAAAGGTGACGACTCCGAACTCCTTGCCTCCCGGTCTCGCGGTCGTTGATGATCTTCGATTCGATCATCTCGCCGAAGGGAACGAAGGCCCTTTTCGAGCGGTTCGTTGTTGGTGGCACATGCAAGCCCTCGGTTGAAGCAATAGATCAGTCATTAGGCTTAGAGAAATAAATCTGAGGAGGTTGAGTCAAGATATTGCGGCTGATGGAGATCTGGGGAAATATAGAATATGTATTAGAGCTCCAGGTGAGTTTGGCGTGCTCATGGTAAAAGCAAATTAACCGAAATTTGATCTATTGACTAACGATAAGATGTTGACCGTTTCTCTCTAATTTAACTGCCACGTCAGTTTTTTGACCCGTGTTTATACACGGGCTGTGTATGGAATAAGCTCTCGCCTCCGACCGACAGTTGAAAGAGGAAACTAAGGTGCAGACATTTTCTCACCTTCTCAATGTACTTAATCTGAGCAACTCTTCCTCGATAAGGGCTTGTTATCTCAATGGTTGCTTTGTCGACTTTGAACCCCACAAATTGTCTGAAAGGCTTTGACTTCACAGAAACAGTATAGCCTCCTCTTTCACAAAATCATAGATGCCTCAAGTCCTCAACAATATGTACAATAATTTGACATGCATGATTTGATAGAGAAATGTAAGCTCAAGCACTGACCTCTTTCACAACCATTAAGTTAAGCCCACGGCACATCAACTAGATAACTATACCATTACTATCTTCATCAATCATCGCCTCTTCACATTATGGGAAATTTCACACTGCAACGATTGCACACCCAAAAACAAAAACGATCAAGATCACAAATAAAGTTACAAACTTTATGTACGTACATTCAGGGAAAGTTTCAATCTTGGACTAATCATTCAATCAAACCCAGAACCAAAATCTGCGGAAAGAGACTCACATTGACGAGGATACACGAATTTGAGAGGTGTGGTCTTCATGCGATAGGCCCGGAGCAGAGCCACCGGTGGCCAGCCGGAGACCCAAGCGCGATTACTGCAGACGCTACTGCCAATCAACTTTGGTCTAGGTGGCCGCTTAACAACTCTGCATATTTGCGCGTTGTATACATTGATGCTGCTTTGCATAACTTATCAAGTTCCTTTGATTGCTCTGTCAATTCTTTTGTTGGTTGAGCTATTGATACGTGTTAGGAATTGAGCCACTTTGATTTTATTTTCTCTGTGTAAGACGATCTTGCTCGATCTTCTTCATGTTAACTCTCGTTAAAAAACTTCAAATTGCCTGCATGCTTTCCAAACAAGAAGAGGCATTTGAAAAAAGTTACTTCACGAACAAATCAAAACTACTACTTCATCACAAGGACCACTGATTCAAGTAGTGAGTCACAATCACTCATCCCGTATCGTTTAATTGATTTCAGCAACAAGTTTAACATGTTATCTCTACTATTATTAGTAAGTGCTAACTAAATTTGGAAGTTTTGAAATGCCAAATTATTTGACACTTCCTATTATTAAAACTTGCTCAAAAAGTTTCAGGTCCAATGCAATAAGAAAAAGAAACATTTTCAAAAGAAAATTCACCAGCAACTCCTGTATATAAGACACTCACAGGTAAGAGGCAAGTGTATAAAACGCCGGCTTGCAAGTTTTAATGTTAATGATCTTTGAAAGCTTTCGAGTCTGATTGTTTTTCTCTTATCATTAAAAAAATTAGTCACTCTCACGCATGCTTTGCATGTGCAAACAAATAATTTTTTATTAAAATAAAATAAAAGAAAACAAATAGCCAACCATGTTTTTTTAAGAAGTTGGTTAATTATTACATAATGGAAGAAAAGATATGGGTTCATGGGATGACTTATTTTATTTTTATAATTAAAATAATTTACAATTGTTTGAATTAAATCATAGGGATAATTTGTTCATTAAGTTTTTTAATCTTTCAGTGACATTATAGTAAAAATAAAATAATTTGAGTTATAAGAGTATAAATATTGCGAGAACATATATTACGTACATGGTTTTTAAAATACTGAATCTAAGAGCTTAGACTGTCAAACATTTTGGTTTAGCTTGTGATATATATATGTTCCAGCTTCATTGCAATATTTGCTACCCTAACTTTTACGGTTCTACCTAAGAGTCAACTTACTATCTTAACTTTTAATTATACTAATTCTTTACTCTACTTTTATTTCTGTCAATTTACCACCTTAATTTTTATTTTGCAAATTTACTACCTCATTTTTAAAATTGTCAATTCGCTACCACCTCATGATACTAATATATATAAGTTCTCTGTAGCAAATAACAAAATTTGAAACTTCAAATAAAATAATAAATAGATTGCTTAATCTTGAAATGTGTAGAGTATATAAAAAATTTGACTTATGTCTAGCCAAATAGACAAACAAAAACCATAAGGTAGAAAATTGGCAAGTTTTACAAAGCTATGGTAACAAATGTTCAGAACCAAAAAATTAGGGTACGTAACATATAAACACTATTTAGGTGAAAGTCAAGGTCGTGAATTGTCTATACGTTGTAATGAGAAACGTCGTCATTTTCAGATCAAACATATAATGCAGAAACCAAGCTGACAGGTTTTTTTTAAAATAAACTTAAATATATATATATATATATATATAGTCTCTATCCAGAGTGAAGTTTCACTCTGAAATTACAGAGTGAAGTTTCACTCTGAAATTACAGAGTGAAGTTTCACTCTGAAATTACAGAGTGAAGTTTCAATTTTGGCACATTTTTCGGTCAAATATTTTCACCATAAACAATTCAATATTTAGGTATGTTATTCAAGATCATCTCTACAAAATTTCATCTAATTCAGACATCGTTAAGGTATTGAAATTAGATCAAATCAATGAATGAATTAAAACTATTCAACGTCAACCGTTCGTGTAAATCTCAATTTTGAAAGCTCAAACCATTGTCAAATTGGATGAAACTTTGTAGAGATGATCTTGAATAGCATACCTAAATATTGAATCGCTTTTGGTGAAAATATTTGACCGAAAAGTGTGCCAAAAAAATTGGAACTTCACTCTGTAATTTCAGAGTGAAGCTTCACTCTGGATAGAGACTATATATATATATATATATATATATATATATATATATATATATATATATATATAAGACTCTTCCACTAAGGGATCCCTTTTTGGGGTCTAAAAAATGGATAAGTCACTTGACCAACTTTTCGTCACATTTTAGCATCTCCACCGTTCAACATTTCAAGTATAATGTGTAAATCACATATGTAAAATTTTAGCCAAAATGGAGGTGTTTAAGACATTCAAAACCGTGATTTAAATGAACGGTTCATGTTTGACAAATTTGGTGCGCCCATTGCTTTCGCCAAGTTTCATAATTTAACGATCACCATTTTGGCTGAAATATTACAGGAGTGATTTACACATTAGACCCTAAAAGTTGAACGGTAGAGATGTTAAAATGTAGTCGAAAAATTAGTTAATGAGCTATCTCTTTCACAGGAAAAAAAAAGGATTCCTTAGTGGAATGGCCCTATATATAGGCAATCAGTTCGTCTGCTCTAGTACCTTTAAAATTAATTTAGCTTTCATTTTGTAATATTACTGTCATCAAGTAATTATCAATAAAATTTATTATACATGCTTCCGTGGTCTCTGGTATCAGAGCCGTAAGAGTTATAAGTAATTAATCTCTGCTTTTTAAACCTCTTAGTCCCCCGGTGGAGGCTCTGCTTCCTAAGTTTGGATCCTAAGTCGATCTATTTATTAACACTCCTCAATCCCTAATTGGTAGGCCTAGCCTCCTAGAGTGGTCCTTGAGTTGAATCTTTAAATCCTCTATTTATTGTGCTACTTATTTGTATTTCTGTTTCTATTATTAAAACTTTAGGAATTTACTTCTATTTACTAGGTTCTGGGTTTCCTTCTTCTCCAACCAAACAGGAAGTTTTCCAGGTCCAAACATTAAGTCCCGAGTGAGGCATGAGCGGAGCAGAGAAGAGTGTTACTCTTAGGTCTAAGTATTTTGAAGTCAGTTTTCTATCATTTTAAGTCTAGTACCAGATCCATTTCATCTAGCACAATGAGCAGACTTTTCAAATCCAATTCAGTCTCCTCTCGAGGGTCTAGTTTCTCCTTAAATAGGATTCCAGACATTGTTAATGAAGAACAGATCGAATACCAGTCAAATGATAATATTGACCCTAATGATTGGAACATACCTAGAGTACCTACAAGTGAAATTTATAGAAAGAAATAGAATCTTGCCGCCTTTAAAGGAAAACACCACATTAAATTAGTAGAACAAGTATATGCCTTAAGTAAACAACATGAAACCTGCCAACTTCTCAGTCCAGATTCAATTAAAAACCATCAGAAAAATGGTCACCATTTCCTTCATATCGGCTTAGTTCAAATTGGTATTAAGCCTTTAACAAGACTTGGTCTTAATGCCTCCATTCTCTTATGCTTAAGAGACGCAAGGTTTACCAACTTCACTGACAGTACCCTTGGTTTAATCGAATCAAGTCTTTTTAATGGACCAGTTCACTTTAATTATTTCCCAGATTTTTCAATCAGCCTAAGTGATCCTCATATTTTAAAGACATTCTTTAAACATTAAGACCTCAGGATACAATATCCTTGAAGGGACCCAACCTCTTGTTTTAATCTACCGAATCTATTACAAAGTTACTAGCACAAATATGAATTTTCAAGCCATTAATAGAAGTCCTAAGAGCCAAACCCTGTTAATTCAAAGCAGTCAAAATAATGCAAATATCACTGTTCCACAAACTATCAGATGGTCGGATGTCCATCTTCCAACTGAATGGTCTCTTACCAATGAATATCAACCAACAAATACTCAATGTAATCTTTTTGATTTAGATTCTATTCATCAATACAACTATGGAACTATAAGAATTAACTTTCGAAATTCAAGAATTAGCAAAACACCAAGAATTCAAGAAATTGGAAGTTCCTCTAGGCATTCTTTTACAACTGCCAAGCAATCATTTGCTGGCTCAACCACTGCAGCTTCAATATCTCGCCGTGATCGTGACATAGAACTCGATAATGTCATCAGATAAATTCGAATAAAAGAATTAGAAGAACAAGTTCAGAATTTAAGAATTCACAGTATAAGAACAAATGAACAAGTCAGCTACCCAAATTATACTGAGACTGAAAATCATAATAACACAACTGTTGAAGACAGGCAAACTCTCCAACATCTCCAACAACTTCAGATTTTATTGTAGCTCATCCAGAAAATCCTCATATAAATATGCTTAGTCAACTATTCAAAATCGATTATTCTAAATTAGATACTCATTTGAATGCAAGAGAAAACATCCTTAGAAGAAATCTCTTTAGGATGAAATTTCCTTTTGAAAATCAAATAAAACAATTATTTAAAGATTGGCAAAACTTAATGCAAAAAACAAAAACTGAAATATTCTTTCTTGATTTCCTAGACCAATTAAATGAACATAAAAATATTCAAACTTTAACAAAAACAAAATGGCAAACTGTCATCCCTAATTCAACTCAAACTAACACTATTTCTTCTAGTCATCCTCCTTCAGAAACTATAGTCTTTAATCACAAATCAAGCCCAGTCTTAGCATCGCCTTTTAAAAATCCTTCTGAAGATCCAAAAGTTAAAGAACTTTACCCAGATGCTAAGAAAATCATTGAACAAAATAATTACACAAATAATTACTTAGTTACCATTGGAGAACAATTAGACAAAATAGAAACAACACTTGATCATGTTACATCTAAGGTTCACATTCTACCTAACCCTAAAGCAGAATCTCCTATAATTCACTTCAACAGTAAACTGACTATCACGCCTACAAATTCAATTCAAAAATAGTAAAAGAGTTAAAAAATCTAAAAAATGAACCAAGATCATCTAATACAATCTTTGTACTCAATACGAAACAAACTCTTGATTCTACTTCTGATAGCGATTCAACCATAATTTCCCAATTAGACAAGACATTCCAAACTTTGAATATTGATTGAATAATGCGGTCAAAGAAACAACATTCTAGAAATTGGACTGCAAGACCACTTCCAATAGATATTCAACCAAGCACTCATTCAAATATACAATTTGCCGTTTCTTTTGACAAAACATATGAATGGAACATTGATAATTTATCAGAAAAAGAAATATTAAATAAACTACATCACATGTCCATGGCAGAAAATAGTTACATCACGAATCACAACTTCACACAACCCGAAATTATTGATATTCTATCCTCTGGGTTCACTGGAATGCAGCATTCTTGGTGGGAAAAACATCTCACTCCTGATGCAAGGTCTGATATTAAACATGCAATACAATGTGAACCGGATGGAACCCCAATCTTTGATGAATGTTGTAATATGGGTATTTCAGATGCAATAAACACCTTATTTTATACAATCATTCAACATTTTATAGGTACTCCGAGTCATATCACTTCTCGAATTCATGATCAACTTAGTAACTTAAAATGTCCAACCTTAAAGTGATTTTAAATGGTACAAAGATGTTTTCATATCTAGAGTAATGCTTCGAAATGACAGTAACCAACCATTTTGGAAAGAAAAATTCATAAATGGTCTTCCCAAACTTTTTGCACATAAAATTAGACAAGTCCTCAGTAATGAAACATGATTTATTAATTAATGACTCTTTGACCTATGGAAATATAATTACAGTTATACAGAAAGAATACATCAAAATGTGTATTGATATGAAACTAACTTCCCAACTAAAATCAGAAAAGAAATTAGTCAAGTATGAGTTAGGAAATTTTTGTGAACAATATGGCTTACCATCATTACTTCCCTCTAGACGAAGAAAGTCATCTAATAAATTTATTCATCATTCAAGATCTAGTCGTCACAAACCATATTTTAACAAAAGAGAAAATTTTGAACCAGACAAATTTTATTCAAAAAATAAGCCAAAGAAACACCGGAACAAAAAACCGAAATCTTACTCAAAGAAAAGATCTTTTGACAAAAGTAAAACGAAATGCTTTAAATGTCATAAAACTGGTCACTTTGCAAATGAATGTCAGGTTAAAACTATAATAAATCAATTAACACTTACATCAGTTGAAAAAGAGAATCTAATCAAAGTATTAGAATTAAGAAATACAGATTCAGAGAATGACATAAGTGAAGATATTAGATCCTTATCATGATTCTCTTTTTTTCGAATCAGAAGAAGGATCTTCCCCCTCCCAAAAAATCACTTTTGGCTGCAATGATGCTTGTCGCAAAACAATTAAGGTTCTTTCTAAACAAGAATAACAACAAGAGTTATTAATTGATTTAATCGTTAGAATTGATAATCCTGACTTCAAAACTGAGTACCTCAAAAAATTAAAAAAATTAATTACCCAAGAAGATGTTAATAAAACTCCCCCACCAAAAGTCAGCCTTACCTCAATATTTTATAAGTTTAACAAAAGTAAAAAAGAAATTACCATCCAAGATTTACAACAAGAAATTAAGAACATTAAAATAGAAATTCATGTTTTACAACAATCTCATTCTAAGCTTATAGATGATAATATAAATATCAAACAAGAATTAAACATTATTAAAACAAATGATGCATTTTCTAACCTAGAGAACCCTCCAGTTAATGAAATATTAGATGAAGAAAATAAAATCCCAAATGATGAAGAAGTATCTGAACAAAATATTCTTAGTGTTATTAATCATATTCAACTAAAAAAAATGGTATACCACTATCCAACTCAGAATCAAAGATTTTGAACTCACGACAATAGCCCTTGTAGATTCTGGAGCCGACCTTAATTGTATCCAAGAAGGTTTAATACCTTCAAAATATTTTGAAAAATCTAAAGAATCTCTCAGTTCAGCAAATGGTTCAAAAATGAATATCAAATATGAAATCCCTAGAGCACATATTTGCCAGAGTACAGTTTGTTAAAAAACATCATTTGTCCTAGTAAAAAACCTAACTGATAGGCTCATCTTAGGTCTACCATTTATTACCTTAATTTATCATTTCCTTGTTAATTATGATGGAATCATTACTTATTATTTTGACAAACCAGTCAAATTTAATTTTCTTTCAAATCCTGAAATTCATACTCTAAAAGCATTACAAGAAAATTCAGTTACAA
Source organism: Argentina anserina (assembly GCF_933775445.1). Lineage (NCBI taxonomy): Eukaryota > Viridiplantae > Streptophyta > Magnoliopsida > Rosales > Rosaceae > Argentina > Argentina anserina. The sequence continues at coordinate 22,204,994 of NC_065877.1, forward strand.
AAACTATCAATTATATTCACACAAAAACTAAACAAATTAGTTTTCTCAAAGAAGAAATTAATTTTAAAAGAATTGACAACCAACTTCAAGATGCCACTCTTCAAAGTAAAATTAAAAATTTTGAAGAAAAAATAATTAAAGAACTATGTTCTGATCTTCCTACGGCTTTTTGGCATAGGAAAAAACATATCGTTTCATTACCATATATAAGAGAATTCAACGAAAGTAATATCACTACCAAAGCCCGACCAATACAGATAAATCATGAAATCATGGAATTTTGCAAAAAGAAATTAATGAATTACTCAGAAAAAGAATAATTCGACCTAGTAAATCTCCTTGGTCCTGTGCTGCCTTTTATGTTCAAAAAAGTGCTGAGCTTGAAAGGGGTACTCCTCGTTTGATCATTAACTATAAACCATTAAATATAGTCCTAGAATGGATCAGATACCCTATTCCCAACAAAAGAGATTTAATCAACAGGCTAAATAAATCAGCAGTTTATAGTAAATTTGACATGAAATCAGGTTTTTGGCAAATCTAATCAATGAAGCTGATAAATATAAAACTGCATTTGTTACTCCTTTCGGCCATTATGAATGGAATGTGATGTCATTTGGTCTTAAGAACGCTCCCAGTGAATTCCAAAATATTATAAATGACATTTTTAATCCTTACAGTCACTTTTCCTATGTGTACATCGATGATGTCCTAATCTTCTCTCAGTCTATTGATCAACATTGGAAACATCTTCACCAATTCTTTTCTATTATAAAAAACAACGGTTTAGTGGTATCCGCTTCAAAAATAAAACTATTTCAGTCAAACATCAGATTCCTAGGATTTAATATCCACCATTTACAGATCCAACTCATTAACCGAGTTATCCAATTTGCAGACAAATTTTCAGATGTCATACTAGACAAGACCCAATTACAAAGATTTCTTGGATCATTAAATTACATAGCATATTTTTATCAAAACCTCCAAAAGAAATGCAAACCCTTATGTGACAGATTAAATAAAAATCCTCCTCCATGGACTCTTACGCATACATCTATAGTCAGAGAAATCCAGAGTCATGGTAAAACATTACCTTGTTTAGGAATTCCTCTTCCAAATGCTTTTAAAATAGTTGAAACTGACGCTTCAGACATAGGATACGGTGGTATACTTAAACAACGAATTTCTCCTACCCATCCTGAACAAATTGTCTGTTTTCATTCTGGAGCTTGGAACCCGGCCTAGTCTAATTACAGTAAAATAAAAAAAGAAATTTTATCTATCGTCTTATGTATCAGTAAATTTCAAAATGATTTATTAAATAAAAAATTCTTAGGCAGAGTTGATTGTAAAAGCGCGAAAGATGTGTTAGAAAAAGATGTTCAAAATATTGCTAGTAAACAGATTTTTGCCAAATGGCAAGGAATTTTAAGTATTTTTGATTTTGAGATTGCATTCATCAAAGGGAGTGATTATCATAACCCTGACTTTCTAACCCGAGAATTTTGATGGGTTCATCATGTGACGGTTCAACTCTCCCGGCTTCCACATGGCCGAAAAAGAAATAGTAAACCTTGAGTCACCATCACCACAAAAAGTCTCCCCAGTAAAAAATGAAATAAAAGATGAAAACCCTAAATCATCCTCATCTCTTAGTCTTGTTCCTCATACAAGTCATACTCTTCTGCCAGTCACAAATAGATACATTCCACTAGGAACTACTCTGAGTCAACCTAGACCCAATTACCAGTCAGCATTAGTCAATGAATATGATCCTTTCAAAATCCAGATAACTCCACCTCCCCCATCGTTTGTCTATCATCCAAAATCATCACCTTATTAGTTCAGGGCTAGAGAATTTTGTTTCTTTGCTGAGCCGTCCCTAATACAGTTAAAATCACCAATTGCTATGGCAAAACTTTTCTATGGTCCAATCAACCATTATCCTCCTGGTAAACTATTATCTTTCTATCACAATTGTCTCACTACTTCTGAGTCAATCTCAATTAAAGCCATCTATGAAAATCAAGATCCAACAAAGAAAATTTTGTATCATTCCCTTTATATTAAAAAAGTTATCCCATTATCTGATTGGGGTTTTGATGCTTTTTCCAAACACCCAATCTTTGAATGTACCTATCATGATTATATTGATGCTTGGAATAAAATTTTCCTCCATCAAAAACAAGATTTCAGTCATTCCTGGTTTATCAATTTTGACAGTAAATTCATTCGCCAGTTCCCTTTATGGTTCGGAGAATGGTGGGAGTACCCTGGTGCTTCTTATGATATTCTTCCTCCTGCCCTTCAATCAGCAGTAAAAAAATTTGAAGCTTCAATTCCCCATACTACTTACGAAGACAATTTTGAGCCAACACTCATGTTCATATCCAAATACAAAATTCCTTGGATCTTAAAATGGAATTACGACTTTCACAATGAAATTTGTATTTCTAGAAACTATCTAGTTAAATGGTGGGACAAGTTAAACACCGATAGAATTCTCACCCAATTTGAAAAAGAATTTGCAGACAATCCTCTCAGTCAAGTTACAGTTAAGACAGCTCCAGTCAACACATGGTCAGGTCACAATCAAATCATCCCCTTCAGAAGTCATTTTGGCCCACCAGCCGTTTGCGATAAGCCTAGTCCAGCCCAACACGGCCTAAGCACCATCCTCCTCTAGTCAGAAAAATAAGTCAAAAAGGTCTACATCTTCAAAGTCAACCTCCACCACAGCATCAGAGCTACAAAAAATGGCTGACAAACTCATTCAACAAGCAGTCACTCTATCACAACAGGCTGCTAATCTTTCAGAAAATAATGAAGCCGAAGATAATGAAGATAATTGCTCCTCATCATCAGAAGCCCACAGTGAAGCAGCTCCAAGTCAACCAAGACAGTCAATTTGTTCAGGATGGGTAGGAGACATTCTTTGTTTAAGTATACCACCGTATCCTATGTCTGAAGCGTCAGTTTCAACTATTTTAAAAGCATCTAGAAGAGGAATTCCTAAACAAGGTAATGTTTTAACATGATTCTTGATTTCTCTGACTATAGATGTATGAGTAAGAGTCCATGGAGGAGGATTTTTATTTAATCTGTCAAATAAGGGTTTGCATTTCTTTCGGAGATTTTGATAAAAATCCGCTATGTAATTTAATGATCCAAGATATCTTTGTAATTGGGTCTTGTCTAGTATGACATCTGGAAATTTGTCTGCAAATTGGATAACTCAGTTAATGGGTTGGATCTGTAAATGGTGGATATTAAATCCTAAGAATCTGATGTTTGACTGAAATATATATATATATATATATATGGCAGCCACCGGCATCAATGTTGTCATTGTGATGGCAGTTGAAATGTTGCTCTTCTCGACTTATCTTTGTTTTTTTTAGTTACACGGGGCCTGAAGTCCGAACAAAAGAAAACTAAAAACTAAGAATTAATGACACAGCCAAAGATATTACAAAAGGAAAAAAAATACATCACTAGGCCTACGCCGGCCATCAATCTCATCTAAGATATATAGCTCGACTTGATTGATATTGAAGCTGTTAGTTCCCGGATCTTGATCAATATTCTTTTAGCTAAATTATCAGGGTCATAATCATCTCTTTTGTAAAGTTACAAGGTTGATGAAGCTCAATATCAGTACTTAATTTGTAGGAGGTTAATCAACACAGGCGAATCAATCTTCACTGTCAAATGCTTGATATATCAATCCCAAGTCCCAACAGCTAGCTATTTGGAGGCCAGTAAACAACCCCAGACCTCTGCTAGCTTTAAGTACGACATCGATCATCACGTCAATGTTCTTCATGAAGCCTTTCTGCCTTAGCTCTTCCACCAGGACCTCAGAGTTTTCCCATTTCTATAGCCGCCAACATTCTACTTAAAGTGACCAATTTAAGGCCTTTGCAAACATATATATCATCTAAATCCTTGTAGTACAATATTTGGCACGCTTGGAGTTCACAGTTATCCATTCTGTTAGATAGTGAAAAAATTTAGTTGAGAGACACTATAGATGGTCACTTCTGTTAATTTTGTCCATACTTCTTTGGCATTATTGCTTGACTATTTTGAGCAGAAAATGCAATTTTATTATGTTAACTTGAAGCTTGGTATCAGACCTGATGCAACGCCCCTATTATTTGACCTAGAGAAGCTAATAAAAGCTTACATATAATTAGCACATGAATCATGATTTGCCGAATGGAAATGGCATCTGCTCCTTCGTACTGTTGCATGTGTACTTTTTATAGTTTCTATACGTTATATATACACCTACCTTAAGCACTTGATTTACGTACAGAGAAGTAACAGAACCATGGAAATTATGTGGTTTCCCATCTTCATCCTCTCCCTCTTCCTCACTTTCTTGTTCAAATCCCTTCTGTCTCCCTCTAAACCCTACACCAAACTCGACGAACCTATTTTACCGCCAGGACCTACCTCGATTCCCATAATCGGAAATTTCATATGGCTCCACAAACTAGCTTCTGGAATCGAACCCATACTTGCTGGCCTCCACGCCAAGTATGGCCCTGTTGTCTCCATCCCCATCCCCATCCCCTTCAGCTCTCACCCCGCCGTTTTCATCAACGACCACTCACTCGCCCACCAAGCTTTGGTTCAAAACGGCGCCGTCTGTGCGGACCGTCCTCCTCCCCAGCCTATCACCAAGCTCATCACTAATGACAACCGTGTCATCTTCAGCAGCGGCTACGGCGCAACATGGCGTCTCCTCCGTCGAAACCTCATGTCCGAGGTTCTAAACACCTCTCGGCTCAAGTCCTCCGCTTCTTCCCGGAAATGGGCTTTAGACATCCTCCTCAACCGTCTCGATCAGTCAGTATCATTAAACGGAGGGGTCGTGGAAGTTTTAGAACACTTCCGGATCTCCTTTACTTCTTTGTTGGTGTATATGGCTTTTGGTGTGAAGGTGGAGGATGAGGCGAAGATGAAAGAGATCATCCATGTTCAGCGTCGCTATATCTTCGGCTTGGTTAGAGGTTTCCAAACCCTAAACTTGGGACCGAGATGGTTGAACAAGATTTTGTTCCGCAAGGGTTGGAATCAGTTCTATGAAATTCGAAAGCAACAAAAGCTCCTCCTGCTCCCTTTCATACAAGCACGAAAGAAGGTGATGGTGAAAATTACTCTGGGATAAGTTAATTTGCTCTTTTCTATTTGTTCACTTAGGGCTATATATAATGTTTGAAATTCATTACCGCTCTAGTTCCCTAAACTGCTACTTGTAGGTTAACCCACTACGCCCATAATACGTTTAAGTGACGATCAATTGACGTCGCCTATAGTCGATATGCGTCGCTAGACTCTTACAGCGACGCCATCGTCGTCGCCTAAAGACCGTCGCCTAAAGTCCGTCCTTCCATATCTAAAGCGACGACATGACCAATGTTCGTCGCCCTAATAGACACAGGCGACGCCACCAGTATCCGTCGCACATTTGTTCTCATGACGAATATATCTATCCTAGGCGACGACATTTCATGGCGCGAAACTTTTAGGCCACGAGACCCTTGCCTTGTTTAGGCGACGACCCTGTGTCGGTAGAGTGTTTAGGCGACAGACCTTTTCTGTACTAAGGCCGTCGCTTAGTTGGGATTGAGGCTAAGTTGTTACTCCGTCGCTTTAGCATTTTTTGTTATATAAAAAAAAATTGACCAACCAAGTGTGCCCAGCCCCAGCAGCCCTGTCTACACAACCAATTTACCAAGTGTGCATGAATTTAATAAGAAAATAGAACCATGAATTTCAACACATTTGTTCAAAGCTTGAAGTACAAAACTAGCGCAAGTGTGCAAAATATGTACTTTACTTCCACAAACTAACAACCATACACATTTGTTCAAAAAATATGTACTTTGACACCCTAAACACAACAGTCTAGAACCTATGAAGTACTACCTACCATACCCGGCGCTTGTGTAGCAGGCAAAAATGCCTCCAAGAGTGCAAAACGCGCTTCAAATGTTGCCTTACACTCCGCCAATTCTGCAAATAGACGATCGGCTCTTTCTTTGTGGCCCTGAGACTCCTCTCTTACAATCCTCAATTCCTCCAGCGTATCTTGATTGTAGCTTCCAAACTGGCGTGGTCCTCCACTCTTCTTTGCAGGCCTTCTAAGGGCTCTTCCCGCACATGTCATTAAAACAACACAATAATAGATTGTAAACAATGCAGTAAATTAATTTGGGCAATACAAGTAACTGTAAACAAGAACAAGTTTAAACAATGCGAAACCTTAAAGCAATAGGTACATATTCTGCATTTACCTATCATTTCCACTGCTCCTATATTAGCCTAAATGAACAACAAAGTGCAAATAAGAAACAACCATTAGGCACAAACCCAATGAGTATTACTAATAACAAGATTGACAAACATATTTGCAATATATTAATCATTATATAGATAGCAGCCTAGCAGTAAGTAATGGCACAAAACTGCAAATTGACTTTTACAAAATACAGAAGCAGTTTAATAATAATCTCATAGACATTTATAAGATAGGAATTCACCTATTACTGCCGTGCCCCTCCTCTGTCCGAAACCCTCCTCAATGATTTCAATCTCGTCTGGATGTGACATGGGTTCCACTGCTCCCGGGTTTGACTCATCTCGCTTTCTCTTTTTCTCGTCAAACTTTGTTTTCATTTTTTCCTGCCATACATGCACATTGATTAATATTGAAGCAACAAAAATATTAATTCAACAAGTCAAGTAGTCAATGATACAACCAACTAGCAGTATTCTGTTGAAGAAGCTCACCAACGCTTCCCTTGCATTTGGTTCTGGTCCATACACGTCCATCACAGCAGCACAAAAGGGCGCCAGATGCCCTTTCTTGAGATGCTCCTCAGCTCTGTAGCTTATAGCCCGTGAACCGGAGTGGTGATTGATAGGATCCGCCTTGTTGTTTCGATTGGCTTTGTTGCGCTCACACACGGCCTCAAAACAAGAAAAACAAAGAGTTAGTCACTAGTTGACAATGTTAATACATCAGAATATAGAACAGTTTAAAGCAATAAGGTGAGATGACTTACAACATATGCTGGCCTTTGCCACTCTTTTACCAACCACTGCCACTGCTCTGGCCGTTGCAAAAACTCAAGAGGAACAACATCAGGTCCCTTGTCCAAATAGTGCTCTTTGTTAGCCAAGAAGTGTTTCTGGCAGTCATACTTCCAATCTTTGAATATTGCTCCCGCCTCAGTGTCAATCCACTCCAACATTTGTAATTCGTCTTTCGGTAATTCATAGTTTGTCTACAAAAACAAATTTTGTAACATTAGTACTGGCTGATTTTTTGGATCAAAACACAGAATAAAAACACGATTGGGGAAAAATCACTTACCTCCAGAAAATGAGGCACTACAGCCCTGTCTACATCGTCCAGATGAAAATATGAATGCTTCTTCATCGGCACATTGGACCAGACACAACTGCCGATGTCCCTCGACAACAAGCTGCAGTTTTCCTTTGAATGGGGGCCCTGGTGGAAATCAGACCATTGCAGTAAGATCTGCGGTGACCCTCATATACCATCCTCCCACATATGTGTTCTGAGCAAACATCATCCAAACAAATAGGACACGCCTTATACCCATGGGTACATGAGCCTGCCAACATTCCTAAACCTGGAAAGTCACTGATTGTCCACAAAACTGCTGCTTTCATCATAAAAGTGGATCCGTCATACCGATCAAAAGTATGGACTCCATGCGTGAATAATGTTATGAGCTCGTCGATCAATGGCTCCATAAACACACTAAGACATTTTCCTGGAGACTTAGGACCTGGAATCAACAAAGCCAGCATATTAAATTCCTTCTTCATACACATTGATGGAGGCAAATTATACGGTATCACAACAACAGGCCACGTGCTATGCAAGGTTCCCATTGTTCCAAAAGGATTGAAACCGTCTGTTGCAAGTCCAAGACGCACATTTCGAGTGTCGTGGGCAAAACCAGGAAATGATCTATCAAAATGTTGCCATGCCTCTCCATCTGCCGGGTGTTTGAGAGAGTCATCATCATCTACACGCCTCTCTCCATGCCACCTCATTGCCTTTGCAGTGTGCGGTGACATGTACAAACGCTTCAACCTTTTGGTCAGAGGGAAGTAACGGATCACTTTCCGGGCAATTTTAGTGTTCTTCCTACCTTCTTCATGTGGCATCCATCTTGGAGTTAGGCATTTAGGACAATAATGAAGACTTTTGTTATCTTTGTAAAACAACACACAATTATACTCACATGCATCAATTGTTTCATAACCCAAACCGATATCTTTCAAGATCTTTTTAATCCTTTGCATATTAAGGGGAAAAATGTGTCCAGGAGGAAGCAAGTCTTTGATATAAGTACATATGTCGTTAATACTTTTGTCAGACAATCCATTATCTACTTTCAATTGCATTGCTTTTAAGACGGCACTCAAAACTGTCTCAGTGCTGCCATCATACAATGGGGTCTGGGCTTCCTGTAAAAGCCTATCATACTTTTCATAATCATCATCTACAACATCACTAAACGTAGGCTCACCATCAGTAGTCGGGTCATCTACTGCATGAGGATCATATCCGGGGTAATACGGGAAAGAATCATGAATAAGCTCTGTGATTGGGTTCATGGAAGGACCGACATCACCACTAGAAGATGCCCTTTGCTGAATGTATCGCCTTCGAAGCTCACTCATGCTTGCTTCATTTGAAACTTCACCGTGATGGTCTCATACTGTATAAGTGCTCATTATACCCCTACAAGACAAGTGTGCATACAAGTTGTGTTCTGTCACCGTTTTGTGGTTACAACAATCTACGCACGGGCAACGGTAGTAGACATTCCCATTATTGTTCTTACGAGCCCAGTTCACAAAAAGATATATCCCATCAAGGTATCTGTTATCACTTCTATGGTATTGCATCCAACTCTTGTCTGGAATATCTGTCATAACTGAAATAGTAAATGTTCATTAAGTTAGTAAAAATATACAATACATGCATGTAATATACTTATTCTTATTGCTCTTCTTCGCCTTATGCCTTCGGTTAGGGTCCTATCCCATTTAGGAGAACACTTCCTTTGTTAAGCTTCTTGCTTTCATGAGTTTCAATTTTGGTTTTGGAAAAATTTCAGCAGCATCTCCCTACAGTTCCCCAAGTGCACAAATATCTAAACCTAGTTTGCACTTGAGGAACAATATAGGGAGATCCTGTCGAAATCAATATCCAAAACTAAAAATGAAATCACATGAAGTGCAAGGTCGCTCAACAAAGTCACGTTCTCCCAAACTGTCCAAAAATGGGACAATTCAAGAATCAAATGCCGTACAAGTGATTCTCGAACGGGAATTCTAAGTTAAAAGCAACCGGTGAATTATTGCAAGAGTTCACTCTTACACACATTCAACAGGATAATAAACACATACTTAGTAAATAAATTAAAATAAAAAAATTCATGAATAAAGCATATATTTGATTTTCACATTCACTAAGTCTATATGCAAAAACTATTATGCACTAAATTAATCTATACATATAACTTGGACAAAACCAAAATCAAGTGATGAATAAAGTACTGATTTTATCATAAATTGAGTAAATTAATACTAAACTCTTAAACACTAAATTGAAGCTCTAAAATGAACCAAATTCAAGCTCTAAAATCCTAATTCAAGCTCTAAAACACCAAATTCAAGGTCTAAAATTGGGTAATATCCTAACACTAAACTCTACAATAAACCTCCAATTGCATGAGTACATTAAAACTAAACTATAAAACACTAAATTCATGCTCAAATAAACACAAAATATGGTAAAAAAAGATGAAGAAATGATATAGAGTTCATGCTAACCTCACAAATCAATGGGAAGAGAGCTAGAAGAAGGTTTACACCACTTACTTCAAATTTTCTCCCAAATCTCTTCAAAATCGCAGCTGCAGCATCATTTTTCAATTTCAGATCCAGTTTCTGTTTGTCTTTAAGGCCAACTGCCTAAATAGATTTAAAAACGTTAAAGCGACGGAATAAATCAATGTTCGTCTCTAGAGAGTTTAAGCGACGGCAGTGTTCACTGTCCGTCGCTCCAGAGCTTCCTTAAGTGACGAACTAAGTTATCTGTCGCTTAAAGTGTTTTGGGCGACGGACGTTGTCCAATGTCGTCAGATGTCGTCACTCAAGAGTGGATCTGGCGTAGTGACCCCTAACTCTAGCTAGCTGCCTTTCATGCATTGGCTCAAAGATTTTCCAATATATTATGTTTCTATTTTTTTATTCGAATTATTTTTCTACTATGTATAAATGCTCTTTAAAAAGACGAAGTATGCAAGGTCAAGCTTTAAGCATAAAACTGAACTTGATCTAATTTTCTACCTCAAAGCTAGGTTTATATCGTTTATTTTCCATATTTGTCATTTTCACTTGTGTCAAATGTTCATTTGATTGCAACGCAATATATTGCATCTAATTTTCTACCTCAAAGCTAGTTTATATAGTTTGTTTTGCATATTTTTCATTTCACTTGTGTCAATTGTTCATTTGAATACAACGCAATATATTGCATCCAATTTTCTACCTCAAAGGAGTCAAAGCTAGTTTATATCGTTTGTTTTGCATATTTGTCATTTTCACTTGTGTCAATTGTTCATTAATTGATTGCGTACAACTGCATATAGCCATATACTGTTTTGTAGCTAGTGATGATATATAAGCATGAAATGCATAGACGGCAAAGTTTACAATTAATTTTGTGCACCATTCATATATGTTTATATATATATATGTATTGTGTATATGACTAGCTAGCTACGTACACTTAATGTATAAAGAAATTAATGTATCTGTCGCTAAGTCTACTATCGATCATCTCCCATTTAACAGGTTAAACAAGAAACGGTAGATAAGAAAAACGATGGTTCCATGATACCTTATGTTGATACGTTAATGGATTTGGAAGACCCCCGAGAGAACAGAGCCTTCAATGATGGAGAACTAGTGGATCAATGCTCGGAGATTGTGAACTCTGGCACGGACACCATGTCAGTAACATTGCAGTGGACTATGGCGAATGTAGTGAAGTATCCATGTGTTCAGAAGAGGCTTGTTGAAGAGATTAAACGGGTTGTGGGGGTTGGCAACGAAGAGGTGAAAGAGGAGGATCTTCCGAAGATGCACTACTTGAAAGCGGTGGTGACGGAGGCTCTAAGGCTTCACCCACCAGGCCACTTTTTGGTTCCACATTCAGTTCGTGAGGATATTGTTCTGGATGGACGTTATCTGCTGCAAAAGAACTGTATGGTGAATTTCATGGTTGCAGAAATGGGAAGGGACCCGAATGTTTGGGATGAAGCCCTGGAATTTAAGCCTGAGAGGTTTATGAGTGATGGAGATAATGTGCAGTGCGACATTACAGGGAGTAAAGAGATTAAGATGATCCCGTTCGGGGCTGGGAGGAGGATATGTCCGGGGTGGAGTCTGTCCTTGATTCTTTTGGAGTATTTGGTGGCAAATTTGATTTGGAAGTACGAGTGGGAAGCTGTGGATGGAGTTGGTGTTGATTTGACAGAGAAGCAAGAGGCTACCTGGGTGATGAAGAATCCATTGCAGGCACATATATCTCCCAGGTTGAACAAGTAATTAAACAGGAATTATCAGTCGTTTTTGTCTGTAATAAATCATACCCTTCAATATGAAGCATGTCATGAATAGATGGTAGTCAAAAATTGCTTTTGGACCCTAATTAGAAAATACTGTTCGTGAATCGTGGATAATGTCACAGACCTTTTGTTTTGAACATGGAGCCCTATCTTCTGTTAATTGCCGTTCTTTTATTCTCTATGGAAAAAGGTACATTGAAAAAGGTTTACAACGTCAAAAATTAAGACTCTAGAAACCGAATAATTTTTCAGGAGAATTACGTGGCAATATGCAGTGGTACTTCATTTCAATTATAAGTTGACACATAAGATTTAGAAAAAAAAATCATATAGAAGCTATTTTATTAAAGATTATTTTGAATTTCTTTATAAAACCCTACATCATATCCTCTAATACCCTAAAACCTACATTCTAATATCTTAACCCTAAACCCTAAACTGTAAATCTGAAATCACAGTTCAAAATTATTATTACACATGATGGTCATTTCACAAATAATAAAAATATATAAAATTATAATTTTAGTGTAATAAATTCACGTGTCAAAATATAACAAGTGGAAATGAACCCGATATGGATGGCAATGGGCAGGGTAGGGTCAGGGGATCGAAATACCATGCACATACCAAATTTCAATTACATCCCCATACCGTCCCAATCTCCGTTAAAAAGTAATGGGTATTCCTCATCCTCATACCCGTTGGGGATCCGTTTCACATACCCGCCCTAATACCCGTTAATGATATTTTGTTATATTATATAAAAATTCATATGAAGTATAGAAAAACGTAAAAATCTAAAATGAAAATTAAATATCATGATGAAATTAGCTTCTTCTTTTTTTACATTAATCAAACTTAAACCAATATAAGTCTAGTTCAAAATAAAAGAATAACTATAAAAAAAGTTTTTATTTACATAAATATTAATTAATTAATTAATATTGAAACATATAATTTATATTTTATTCTTAGTGGGTGGGGATGGGGATGAAGATCAAAATACCATCTCCGCCCGTTACCCGATTCCATATTTCGAATATAGGGGATCTCTATACCCGTTCCTCATTTTTACTCATTACACAGCTCAATTAGGGTCGAATACCCGTGAATACCCTACCCGATGGGTAATATTGTCATTCCTAGAACCCGACATATAAACCCAATTAATTAGCGAAGGCATTAGTAATAAAGTAGTTAGCTTTTTAAAACATGATGTGTGAGAGTAGTGGGAATGCTCTTAAATCTTTATTTAGGAGAAACATGATGTTAGATGGAGTGATAGCTTGAAGACAATATGTGATAAGAACAGTGTCTTTCTTAGTTTAGAAATAAGTAAGAGGGCTTCTATGATATGTCACATTGTCACTGACATATTTCATTTTTGTTACATTGGCTTTTCCTTTTTTTTAAGTTTATTTTAACTTTGGCTTTCCTTTTTGCCAACTTCTGTTTTGCTTTGCACCATTTCGTGATGAGATCAAAGACTTCTATTTTGTTTATGCTTATATACTTGGCTATTGCTTATTCTGAACAATTTGTGAATTTAGAAAAATAAGTGAGACGAAATAAGGTCAGATTAACCCCTGATCCAAAAATGAATTTATAGGTATCATGACATCTCAGTTTGACTAAGAGCGTTGATCACATCTATGATGTCTCAACTGCAAAAGTATTGATTAAAATTTCCATGTATACTTACTGCGTGCAAACTTATAAAAATGAGTAGAAAGTTGTTTTCTGAAAATTAAGCAATTAACCTTAAAAAAAGAGAGAGAAGTAAATGGCCGGCCACCCAAAGTAATTAGGTAGGTTCTTTTAACTGTCGTTTTTGAATTCCTCAACCTTAGTCGTTGACCTAATTACCTCATGGAAAATACATTGTTGCATGGAGCTTTCATCCACAGACTCCTCTTAGCAAAACGTAACTTATAAAGCAAACAACGAAATAAATCAAATTATCATCTTTGGATTGTACCGGTTGAACAAAACACACTCATGTATTCTCGATCATCACGTCTTTTGGTGATAACAAATGTCGGAGTGGGTAATGAGCCACGTGAAATGCAGTTTTCATACAAAAGAAAATTTAAGCCATGAGGAAAACGCATCCCATTAGTTTAATAGGTCTTGCACTCGATTAAAGTCATTAATCACAGTATTTATATATGGACTATCCACTTGATTAAACGTCCTCACACCTCAATGCTCATCAGCAACCGATCCAAGATAGTTCATCCCAAGCCTAAACATGTCTTCTCTCCAACCAACATTCTCTTCCAAAACGAGTTCCAACTTCAACGAGCTTCAATGGGTTATCCAAATCAGAAAAACCCTAGAGGATGAGCTCGAGGATGATATTGATATACCTGTCTCCATTTTCAACGTCCCCAAATCCCTCTTGGCTACTGATCCGGAATCCTACACCCCTCAACTGGTTGCGATCGGTCCTTACCATTATTGGCGTCCGGAGCTGTATGAGATGGAGAGGTACAAAGTGGCTGCGGCGAAGAAAACCCAAAATCAAGTCCATACCCTCAAGTTCCACCACCTTGCTGACCAACTGGCGAGGTTCGAACCGAGGATTCGTGCTTGTTACCATAAGTACTTGGAGTTTAACGGCGAGACTTTGGGGTGGATGATGGCCATTGATGCTTCGTTTTTTCTGGAAATCCTTCAAGTCTATGCGGTGCAAGAAGGGAAGACTCTGATGAGAGTTTCTTCAAGGATGGCGCATTTGGTTGATTATGCCGGAAGGAAGTCAGCTCATCATACAATCCTTAGGGATTTAGTGATGCTTGAGAATCAAATTCCAATGTTTGTGTTGAGGAAAGTGATGGAATTTCAGTTCCCCACGTTGGAATGCAGTGACGATATGCTTCTTCTTTCCATGCTCATGGGGTTGTGCAAAGAGCTCTCCCCGTTCAAGATGAAAGATGAAGACATGCCAAAGATTCAACTCTCCAGTTGCTGTCATTTGTTAGATTTTTTGTACCAAATGATCACCCCCAAGTTAGAGGCCGGACCGTCGGAAATCAAAGCAGAAGAAGAAGAAGATAGCAAGGCCACACCACTCAACGGAAAATCATCAAATAACCCGAATTTCGTCAAAGAATTTCTAACGGAGGTCTGGAAGTTGCTATCGAAGTTGAACAAAGGTCCGATACGTCTTCTAAAGAAAATTCTGATATCTGGACCTGTCAAAGTGTTATTCAAACTGCCTTGGACTATCCTGTCTAGCCTTCCTGGATTTGCTATATTGAAACAACCTCTTGAGTCCTTATTATCCTCCGAAGACAAAGAAGCAGTGAAACCCGACGAGGAAAATTCGAGCAATGGCATTAGTAAACCACCGTTGATCGAGGAGATCACCATTCCATCTGTCTCTGATCTATCAAAATCTGGTGTCAAGTTCATGCCCGCAAGTAGCATTTCGAGCATCTCTTTTGAAGCTAAGACTTACTCATTTTACCTCCCAACTACTAGCTTAGATGGAAACACAGAAGTGATCTTGAGAAACTTGGTGGCCTACGAAGCATCAACTGCATCGGGGCCATTGGTTTTTACTCGCTACACCGAGTTGATGAATGGGATCATAGACACCGAGGAGGACGCCAAGTTGCTTAGAGAGAAAGGCATCATCCTGAACCGTTTGAAGAGTGATAAAGAAGTGGCAAACCTGTACAATGGCATGAGCAAGTCCATTAGATTGACTAAAGTTCCATTCTTGGATAAGGCAATCGAAGATGCCAACAAGTATTACAATGGGAGATGGAAGGTGAAGTTGAGGAAGTCTATGAAGACTTATGTGTTTGGTTCCTGGCCGATTCTGGCGTTGCTCGCTGCCATTTTGCTCTTGCTCTTGATGACATTGCAATCATTTTGCTCGGTATACTCCTGCAGTCGCATATTTCATATCAACACGACCACTACATAGTGTTAGCCTCATTATTTTCGTTGTCATCTTGCTCATTGGCCCTTCTTAAAATTTTGTGCTGGGGATAGAAAAGCTTGGTTTGGTTTACTTTCTTAATTACTTTCGCTATTATTATTTTTTATCTTCAGGGGGGTGGGGGATTGCAATGATCAAATTATAGGTTCTTAATTGTTCGATTCTTTCTCTCTTATACATGGGCAACTGATTCTCTATCCCAGTTTTTCTATTCCTCTCCCTATACCCTAATTAATTTTTGACATGTGTTATGCCACCTAAGACAAATTATCATTCAAAGAAATGATTGTGTCTATTCCAAAAAAAAAAATCCTGTGTTTCATCAATCTTCTTTATCAAAGTTCTCGTCTCTCCGGGCTGTTTCATGATCCCACTTTAGGTAGCACGGACACGGACATTAGTATCCGTATTAGACACAACATAATACGCGGATACGTTAAATGAAATTTTTGTTAGAAACGGACACGTTTTAGAAACGTTAATTAAATATTATTTAAATAAAATTAATATTTAATTTTGGGTGTTGTTCTTAGACTTTAAAGAAAAAGCCCAAACTCATTTCTCCTACCCAAAAAACTTGAGCCCAAGACCCGAGCCCAATTCTCATACCTTTTAACTTAGCCAACTGACTCAACTCATCCTCTCTCCCTCATTTTTCTTCTTCTCTTCTGCAACACCTCATTCTCTCTTCTTCCTTCCCACCGAAGACCAACACAGCTCCTTGGCCGAGCACCGCCGCCGACCGGTTGACCCAAACTACGAAACCACCACTAGGCTGTGTTATTTCTGTTTTTGGTAAGCCCAGCTTCAATCTTTTGTTCCTTATTAGATTTCTTTCTCAATTTTCTAAATCGGAGCCTAACCCAATTCCTATTTCACTGCTTTTCTTCATCGCCGTACTCCGACATCAAATTCCAAACTCTCGGTCTAATATTGCAGGTGGGCATTGATGCATATTCATGGCTTCACAAAAGAGGTACTACAGTTTTGACCTTTACGCTTTGGTTTTTGCTTTCGTTGGGTAGTGACTAATGAGATTTTGATTACAAATTTTGTTTCTTTTCAAATTTGTTTGGCAGCTTATTCATGTAGTTTGGAGCTGTGTATGAATTCGATCTTCTTCGATCTTTGGCGATTTAAGTCGGTTATCTTCTTCGATCTTCGGTTTGGTCTTGCTTTGGGATCTTCAAGATTTAGTCTCGCTTTGGTTTCCTACTGCAGAACCAAGTGATTCGGTGATTCTTCTCCTCTTCGAAGATCTGCATCGATGATCGAAGCTTGGAATCAAGATTTCACCAGACTAGTGTCCTCAAGCTCCGTGTCCAATGTGGACACGCTCGTGTCCCTTACGTATCTGAGCCGTGTCTAATTCCAGTTCGTGTGTCTGAGCGTGTCCGTGTCAGACACACGATACAACACTCTAAGGGCATGTCCGTGCTACATAGATCCCACCTAATTTTCCAGTATGTCAACGATGGAGATGGGTCTAACTCTTAATTAATCTGACAAGATGCAAAATTCTACTCTTCCATTTTCCGTGGTTAGAATTTAGATAAACCCTTTCTCTATGGCCTTATTCTTCCATGTAGGCATCGTTTGAATTATGGATCAGAATTGTGATGCTGGCAACAGATAAAATGATTGTGATATCTAGCTTCTAGATCAATCAACTCGCAGGCATAAATACTTCACCATCTAATTCTTTTTTTCGATTACATCACTATCTAATTCTTGCTAAACCTATTGGTCTGGGTCTTCAATCTTCCTCTGTTTTTCTTTTTCTCTTTAAGAATGATCTGGGTTTTCATGAAGGAGGAGGACAAAACTAAGGAACATGCTTGATTTCAAGCGAACTCCAAATAACCTAAAGGATTAGGGAAAGACAATTTGGAAATATATAATCACATGATTGTACTTTCATGACTCTTTTACTATGAGGAAAATCGAAAACTCACTAGGGCTTCAAAGTTTTTTTTGGTGATGGAGGCGTCATTTAGCAGTTAGATTGCTTAATTTGATTAATCAGAATTCCATATGAGATTAGATTAATTTGATTTGAGGATTGAGATGTTTCAAAGTGTGTTTTCTTTTTTTCATAACAAGCTAGCCAGGAGGCGCATATAGCAGTTAAATTGCTTAGGTGACATAACACGCGTCAATAATTGATCAGGGTATAGGCAAGGGAATAGAAAACTGGGGCAGAGGATTAGCTGCCTTATAGCAAACCATTTATCAATAACCTACAATTTGTGCATACCATTTAGAATGCATGACATAGGATTGTAGGTTATATATATATATATATATATATATATATATATATTATCAGTCTCTATTCAGAGTAAAGTTTCACTCTGAGATTACAGAGTGAAGTTCCAATTTTGACACACTTTTCGGTCAACTTTTTTCACCATAAACAATTCAATATTTAGGTATGCTATTGAAGATAATCTCTACAAAATTTTATATAATTCGGACATCGTTAAGGTATTGAAATTAGATCAGATCAATGAATGAATTAAAACTGTTCAACGTGAACCGTTCGTGTAAATCTCAATTTTGAAAGCTCAAATCATTGTCAAATTGGATGAAATTTTGTAGAGATGATCTTGAATAATATACTTAAATATTGAATCGCTTATGGTGAAAAAAGTTGACCGAAAAGTATGCCAAAATTAGAGCTTCAGTCTGTAATTTCAGAGTGAAGAATGAAGCTTCACTCTTGATAGAGACTATATATATATATATATATATATATATATATATCCATGTCCTTTGCATCCAGTTAAACTAGTGATCGTAATGATGACAAAGGGCATCAAAACTTGACTGTGTACATCGTGTGGCTTATGAAATATGATTCATTGACGGATTGAGCTTCCATTTCATCTTGATTTTCTTCGAGTTCTTGGCTGTTGTTTGTTTATGATAATTCGAACTTAATACCATCAACAAACTTAAAATGTTGGTTCCCAAGTCAAATGTTTCTCTAACATTACTGGAACTGATCGATGATTCGCCGAATTTCAAATTTTGGTCCCATTTATACATAAATAGTAGTCAGTAAATTAAGAGCACAATCTTGGTCCCATCAGTACTTCCTTATTAATCAGTGAGCAAATATTTGGTCTTCATTTGTATCATTGTATGCAATCGGTACAAAAAACACACAACAATGATATTCACCAACTATATACGGCTGAGTTTGGCCCTGCATTTTTTTTTATAGATTAAGGGCTTATTTCTTAATTTAAGTTGGTTAGAGTGTTTGGTGAATCAGCTTATTTCCTAAGTTTACAAACTCCAATACAACTTTTAAGTAGATTATAAAAGTTGTAAAATAAAATTTTTAAAAACAGTTGCTAACAGAATCTGCAAATATAGATTCAGAAAAATCACCTCGGTGCCAAATTGGCCCTATAATAAATAGAGGGCCATGCCTTGGGCACATAGCCAACTATGACCGGTGGCAGATCTAGTTTGGTCATGAATGGGCTTAAGCCCTTGCAACATTTTTGTACTAAATTAACTACATAACTGACATAATTGCAATGTTAGTGTAGTGGTTTGGAATGTGGTGCTTATCCCCAAGGTGGTGGTTTTCAATTCCCCCCACCCCCAAATAGTAGTTGATTTTGTTTTTTTTTCTTTTCCAGTCCCCTCTCGTCTAAATAACTATGGCATAATGACATTTACTTAAACTTATTTTGTTTGTAAGAGTCCAGTTGTTAAACTATATTTGGCATTTAGTCAAGTTTATCTTGACTGTTAAAGTCTAGTAATAATTTTATTGTTATTTTTTATTTAGAATTAGGTTGTATCTCTGATTAACTAAAATAAGTTGTTACCTGCTATCTTAGGCTTCAAATGCTTGACACTTTCCAATGTTTATTGGCTTCAACTTTAAATTATACACTCTATATATAAGAATTATATATCATAAATACCCTATCTTATAATTTCTTTTTTTTTCGTAAAAATTAGCCCGGACATCAACTTCATCCTAGATCACTGACTATGACAAAAACATCAGGTTTAAGTTCATTGAAAATTCAAGAAATTAAAACTAATTATCAAGTTGAGAAGAGAAGAACATGGGCACATAAATTATTAGTATATTCTACCCACTGCTTTGATATAATGTATATGATAATAGAAAATATATGTAAATTACAAGTTGTTCAGATATTCGTGAGATTCTTCATATATACTAAAGCAAAGGCTGCTTTGGATTGTACTGATAATTTGGTGTAAGTAGTGTAGACAAATTTGAAATCTGTACTCCTTGCTGGTACACGTGTACCTTGATTTGATTAATTACAAGTGTGCTGGATTTGCATGCAATTGAGAAATAAACTAGTGTACCAACACAAGATCGAACAATATATATAATGCATAAGAAGCTAGAAACCAGCTAACAGAGTGTTGAAAATTGAGTCATTTAGAATCACACATTGGAAAAGATGAAGAGTCATCATTGGGTTATAAAGATTGATTCCACAAACATTAATGTCGAGGCCTTTTGTGGAAAACTTCATACCTGAACTCTATCGGATGGCTAAAGTGGGGAGAGTATCGGCATTATTGGACCCGTGTGTGTGGGATTGTTGGTGGCTTCCCGCACAACAATTGGTATCAGAGCCAAGTTACTTTTGAGACTTGGTATCTCATACGATCGAATTTGGTGGAGCTTTCATTTGAATTGGGGTCACAAGATTTGAACTTAGATTGATGCTTGTGGTCGAGGTAGAGCTATTCGGATCGTGAGACAATTAGTGATGACTCAAATCACGCCAAGGTGGAGATTGTTAGAAATTGATTGGCTTAGATTTGAGCCATTTGGAATCCCACATTGGAAAAGATGAAGAGTCATCATTGGGTTATAAGGATTGATTCCACACACACTAATGTCGAGGCCTTTTGTGGAAAACCCCATACCTGAACTCTACCGGGTGGCTAAAGTGGGGGGAGTATCGGCATTATTAGACCCGTGTGTGTGAGACTGTTGGCTGCTTCCGCACAACAATTGGTATCAGAGCCCAAGTTACGTTTGGGACTTGGTGTCTCATACGATCGAATTTGGTGGAGCTCTCATTTGAATTGGGGTCACAAGATTTGAACTTGGATTGATGCTTGTGGTCGAGGTAGAGCTATTCGGATCGTGAGACAATTAGTGATGACTCGAATCATGCCAAGGTGGAGATTGTTGAAAATTGATTGGCTTAGATTTGAGCTATTTGGAATCCCACATTGAAAAAAATGAAGAGTCATCATTGGGTTATAAGGATTAATACCACACACACTAATATCGATGCCTTTTGTGGAAAACCTCATACCTGAACTCCACCGGGTGGCTAAAGTGGGGAGAGTATCGACATTATTGGACCCGTGTGTGTGAGATTGTTGGCCGCTTCCGCACAACACAGAGAACTGGCAAAGAATTAAGCAGAGCTCAGAATCGTCATATATATCATATTTAAGATATCAAAACGGTACCACTTGCGCAAATGAAAGATATTTATCCTTTTGAATTTAAAACTGATCGATCCAGGTCGTTCAGATCCTTCTGTAAGCTATATACATTCATACAACTGATACAAGTAGACTCCGTCGTCCCTGAAACAACTATGACTTGTGGGATGCATGTCTTGCAGTTCAATTCTCTTTTGTGTTGCTTCCAAAAGAATCGCATAACGCCAAGTATGAAACTAGGGTTGAACACTAAACTAATTCCTTAAACCACCCATCTGCAATGTATTGATTTATTTTAGCATTCATTCTTTTTTTTCTTTTTTATTGTAAAATTAGAAGTGACTCAGAACTAGCTGGTTCCAATATTTATTAGGGCTTTTGATAAAAAGGGTCTTTTGAAGACCTATTATGATAATAAGGGCATCATGTCTAGTCTGATGATAATTTAGGGCATCATAATACAAATGTTCCAAAATTATCCCTCAACTTAAAATCAGTTACAAATTATGGCATGTCATCATTTCTCTCTCATGCACTTCTAATTACCTGATTAAGTTCATATCATCATCATCTCTCTCTCTCTCTCTCTCTAATCCGCCACATCCTCTTTCATCACTTACAAAGATCTTGACGACATGGTGGAGGAGTTTGACCACACCTCAATGACGTCGCCGTTAGATCTATCGTCATCAAGGCTTCGTCAATTCCGCTTCTTCAACAAAACCATGTCAGAGACAGTGATGTCCACAAGGTTGAGTCGTGGTTCACCAATGTGCTCAACCAGTTGGGTCTCCAAGCTCCTCTCCTTCATATCTAATCACCTCCATAAGGTTTTTTGCCCTCTCTCTCTCTCTCTCTCTCTCTCTCTCTCTCATTGCTTAATTAAACTTGTAGTCATCATCATTTTGGGTCGGGTTTTGCAAGAAACGAAGCTTCTTCGGGTCGATGCAAAGTTTATTTACCTTAAATTTGATTGTTTAGTTATGAATTTGAATAGATATAATGCTATGATTGTTGCAATTCAACCATAGCTCATTTATTACTGGCCTTATTCAATTGTTATTGCTTAATTTTAATGTAAAAAAGTAATGCATATAAGATGTTTGATAAAAGTCATCAATCAGGTTGTGGCTATATAAAATCTCTCTTATTTTGGTATGTTATTAGTGTCGGTGGTGTTGTAATATGACAATGAGAGTTGATTTTCTCTTATTACCTAGTTGATTTTGCATTTTTATGAGCTTAGTTTGTATATTATTTATGTGGCCGGACATGTAATTGTCTACTTTTGGTCAAGTAACTATATGATAGAGCGTTTTGTTAGAACGTTTATAAAATACCCTGAAAAACATCATCGTTCAGTCCGGGGAATCAAAAGGGCCTCAACACTTATCATGTTATTGGGGGATTTAATTTGGATTCTATAACTACTACTTAAAATAAATCCTAAATTACTTATATACAATTGATCAACCATTCATCACATAACCAAAACATGAATTCTACTCAAGACACATGTATCACACGTATAGAACAACATATAGGCAGCAAATTATTTCGATTATTTCTAAGTCCATTTCAATTCTAATTCTAATTAGAGCCCGAAGCGGTTCATCTAATCGTTAGGACTTCTTAGTTATTTAGAATCAACGAAACGTTCAATCCTAAACATATGCTAAAGAGAGTTCAACATAACGAAGCGTACTAGTTAAACAACAAAGTAGCACATAAGCACATTAAGTCGAATTGGAGACATGTAAGCAAGCATGGCGTCACTCATCTTGATTAAGCATGCAAATTCCTAGAACTATCACAACCCTAAACAAGTATCAATAATTGAAACACGAAGCGCATATTCAATCAATGAACACTTTGGTGAATGAAATCGCAACCCTATGAGAACCATGACATTGGCTTCCTCAAGCATTGATTTAGATGTACAAGTTCAAGGAATAAATTGAAATAAAATCTAAAAACAATTCGGAAACCTACTGCCCTAAGTCATTATACACGGCAAACATACAAATCTCAAGAGTTCATACAATCAAAACATAAAACCGAAGAAGTCTGAAATTATATTCTATATATATGAAACCGAAAATCACATCCAATAAATCATTCAATGAATTCGAAAATTTCAGAAAACCAAAAGATAAATTACAAACCATGGATGAATCACACTTTAGAAACCTTCTAGGATTCGGCAAGAATGAATTCGATTTGGAAGAGGAGGAAGATGAGCACGGTTTTGTGGTGAAGGATGAAGGTTTTTGGCTTGAATTTCCTGGATGGATTTTGGCAGAATTTCGGCTGTGTTTATGAGAGAATGGTCATGCTTTTTTATGAGGGGAGGCCATGCCTTATATAGAGGAAGGAGGAGAGGAGGGGCTGCTACGACTTTTGATGGGCTGATCCATGTATGCACGGCTAGGATCTTTTCTCTTTAATTGGATCTAATGGCTGCCCTTCTTTTCCTTGTAGAACAAGCTCTTATGTCCTTGTTTCTCTAGGGTTAGCATGGGCTGGACTCTCCTTCTCATGGGCTGATTTAATAAGCATTGCAAGAATTTCTTCTCCAAGGCCGAAAGGGTAAGGCACGGCATCTTCTCTTCCTTGATGAATTTGGACGGCAACAAAGCTTCCTTGTTGCACACAACTTCCTTCTTTTCCTCAAGCTTTGTATTATCTCATCAAAATCCGAAATTAATCCCTTTAAAATCATGAATGGTATTCACGACATTGGTCTTCTTTCTTCCTTGAATTATCTCTTCAAATCTGAAAAATAAAAACCGAAATTAATAAGAAGAGATAATCTATTTCGAAACTTATGTCTTAATCTAGACAATTGTTGTCTTAAAAAGACACATGTAATAGATGAGCTTAGCTAGATTAGGAAAGTTTCTTATTTGCAAAAAGGAAACTTACTAGAATAAGTAAGTTACTAGAACAAGAAAGTTCATTTAGGAAAGTTTCGTAATAAGAGTTTAAGTTCAAGTAGGACTTTCCAAAGTGGTACGTTTCCTAGTCTAACAAGGATTCCTAATGCAAACATGACTCTCAAGATATCGTCAATGCGACCAAAACGTAGAAAGATGAAGACTCCTAATTCAACTAGGTTTCCTAGTCCTATAAGGATTCCTACTCAAACTAGGACTCTAGAGCAATTCTTCGTTTTTAGCTCGTTTAAGCACAAATACATATCCATAACCGTCCTAGACTCCTATTGTGACTCAATGACTCGATATTACAACAATAAGGGTTAAGCAAAGTACAAATGGAGGTAAAAACATATTAAGAACGTAGCACAAAGTGCTCCTATCAACTACCTCACACTTAGCTTTTGCTAGTCCCTTGGCAAAACAAAACAAAACTACACAAAACACTATTGCCCCTAAATGATTGTCTCAGAATCTCAAAATACATAGCTTTCAAGTTTAAGCATTTCCATGTAAGCACATAAATTCCAAGTTTCATAAACATGCTTCATAGTATGAATAAGTAAGAAATGAGACAATAGGCACATAACATGTTTAGTCAATTCAATCCTCCTCACAAGGCATACTCTCTTCTTTTCACTCAGATTCATGGTTATAATTCACACACAAATATATGCAAGAGAAAGGATAATAAAGCATCAAATAGTTTGCATATTTCAACAAATGAAAGCACTTTGTGAATAACAAAAGGAAAACCTCATTTAACAACTAAGTGCACAAATAGTTTTTTTTGATTTTTTTTCTTTCTTTTTTCGTTTATATCATGAAATCAAAGCAAAAATCAGCAAACAATGATCATGCAACCCTACCCCACACTTAGAAAATTACATTGTCCTCAATGTAAGCTCAATAATCAGAATGTAATTCATAAGTATAGACTAAGATTACACATCAACACATATACAATTCAACCATAAGAGTGAAGGGATTAGAAAATGCAAACTCTCGTAGACGACTCCTCCACAGATACGGTTGAAATGGGTTGCCTCCCATGCAACGCTTAACTTTTATAGTCCTTTAGCCTAGACTCTGCACTTCCTTTTAAGTTGTAGGCGGCGCCACTTGGAGTTGTACACCTCCAAATTTGTGCCTCTTTGACTATCAAAACTCAATCATGTTCACTCCACTCTTAAACTGTATCGCATAAGAAAAAGAACATTAGAAGAGTGAACATCAAAACTCAAAGAATAAGTTAGTATAGTGTTAATGATTAAGCTAAAGTTAAAATGAGTTAAATTAATTGCAAATCATGAATCAAAAGTTAGAGTGTGGTGGAACTCTGCTTCTTGCAACACTTGTCGTCCTTCCCAAGTCATTGAGAGCTTCAATCAACTGTTAACAATAGAATTCTCCAACTCTTTCTTAAAATCCCTATCTGGCAACTAAGGTATACAAAGACACACAAAATGTTAGCGATTAAGTATAAGATGAAATAAAAGAAATGTTAGCAATTGAATACAAATATAGTTAAACTTAAAGACAATTTTTTTTCTTTTTTTCGAAATCTACAAGTGTATGAGTAATACTAAGTCTAATTGATTTTATTCACACACATTCCTAACTTTTAAGGTACGTGGAGCAGAGGAGATAACTGTGCAATGGACTAAAACAGCTTAAGGTAAGGGTCTTGCTTTATCCGATATACCTTAAAAATTAGAATATTATTTTCTTTTGAAGTTATATATACTTATTTATACAAAGTTATTTTGTAAGTTATAAAGCAAGGTGGACGTGCGGCCTAAGTACGTCGTCTAGACACAAACTCATTCCTTTGTTTCAGAAGGCTGGATAGCTAGAATCAGACATAGTCACAAGGCATGACTCATTTGTTGGACACCACGGGGGCCACAACCTCGAAAGGATGCTTTCCCAATCGACTCCATCACCGAGATGTATGTCAGTCTATGGGCCTCTGAGATCCAATTTTGTAAACCTTGAACCAGAGTAATGAAAATAGCAAGCCCCTTACTCAGCTCGGAATAACTTTGTGTGTTAGACTGGCCCCAAAGTGTTAATAAAAGCCGTCCTCAACCACAAGTGACTTTTGCAAAGTACAAATGGAGGGTTAAGGCTAATATTAACAAAATAGACTTTACATATTCCGTTCACCTTATAATTTACAATAAACTAAGCATAAATAAACATTTAGCTTCCTTAAAAATATAACTAAGTGTAACAAGTATCCTATATGCATACTACTATAACAATATAACAAATAACAACACAAACTCTATCACAAACTCTATCACTATTTACGATTACTGTTCATAGAAGCATATTAACTAAAATACAATAATACAATTCACAATATAACACAAAATTAACACTTCAAAGCATTGAGAATTAATCAATTCCCCGGCAACGGTGCCAAAATGATAGAACGTTTTGTTAGAACGTCTATAAAATACCCTGAAAAACATCATCGTTAGTATAGAATAAGCAGGGATCGTTCAGTCCGGGGAATCAAACGGGCCTCAACACTTATCGTGTTATTGGGGGATTTGATTTGGATTCTAAAACTACTAAAAATAAATCCTAAATTACTTATATACAATTGATCAATCATTCATCACATAACCAAAACACGAATTTCACTCAAGAAACATGTATCACACGTATAGAACAACATATAGGCAGCAAATTATTTCGATTATTTCTAAGTCCATTTCAATTCTAATTCTAATTAGAGTCCGAAGCGGTTCATCTAATCGTTAGGACTTCTTAGTTATTTAGAATCAACGAAGCGTTCAATCCTAAACATATGCTAAAGAGAGTTCAACATAACGAAGCGTACTAGTTAAACAACAAAGTAGCACATAAGCACATTAAGTCGAATTGGAGACATGTAAGCAAGCACGGCGTCACTCATCTTGATTAAGCATGCAAATTCCTAGAACTATCACAACCCTAAACAAGTATCAATAATTGAAACACGAAGCGCATATTCAATCAATGAACACTTTGGTGAATGAAATCGCAACCCTATGGGAACCATGGCCTTGGCTTCCTCAAGCATTGATTTAGATGTACAAGTTCAAGGAATAAATTGAAATAAAATCTAAAAACAATTCGGAAACCTACTGCCCTAAGTCATTATACACGGCAAACATACAAATCTCAAGAGTTCATACAATCAAAACATAAAACCGAAGAAGTTTGAAATTATATTCTATATATATGAAACCGAAAATCACATCCAATAAATCATTCAATGAATTCGAAAATTTCAGAAAACCAAAAGATAAATTACAAGCCATGGATGAATCACACTTTAGAAACCTTCTAGGATTCGGCAAGAATGAATTCGATTTGGAAGAGGAGGAAGATGAGCACGGTTTTGTGGTGAAGGATGAAGGATGAAGGTTTTTGGCTTGAATTTCCTGGATGGATTTTGGCAGAATTTCGTCTGTGTTTATGAGAGAATGGTCATGCTTTTTTATGAGGGGAGGCCATGCCTTATATAGAGGAAGGAGGAGAGGAGGGGCTGCTACGGTTTTTGATGGGCTGATCCATGTATGCACGGCTAGGATCTTTTCTCTTTAATTAGATCTAATGGCTGCCCTTCTTTTCTTTGTAGAACAAGCTCTTATGTCCTTGTTTCTCTAGGGTTAGCATGGGCTGGACTCTCCTTCTCATGGGCTGATTTAATAAGCATTGCAAGAATTTCTTCTCCAAGGCCGAAAGGGTAAGGCACGGCATCTTCTCTTCCTTGATGAATTTGGACGGCAACAAAGCTTCCTTGTTGCACACAACTTCCTTCTTTTCCTCAAGCTTTGTATTATCTCATCAAAATCCGAAATTAATCCCTTTAAAATCATGAATGGTATTCACGACATTGGTCTTCTTTCTTCCTTGAATTATCTCTTCAAATCTGAAAAATAAAAACCGAAATTAATAAGAAGAGATAATCTATTTCGAAACTTATGTCTTAATCTAGACAATTGTTGTCTTAAAAAGACACATGTAATAGATGAGCTTAGCTAGATTAGGAAAGTTTCTTATTTGCAAAAAGGAAACTTACTAGAATAAGTAAGTTACTAGAACAAGAAAGTTCATTTAGGAAAGTTTCGTAATAAGAGTTTGAGTTCAAGTAGGACTTTCCAAAGTGGTACGTTTCCTAGTCTAACAAGGATTCCTAATGCAAACATGACTCTCAAGATATCGTCAATGCAACCAAAACGTAGAAAGATGAAGACTCCTAATTCAACTAGGTTTCCTAGTCCTATAAGGATTCCTACTCAAACTAGGACTCTAGAGCAATTCTTCGTTTTTAGCTCGTTTAAGCACAAATACACATCCATAACCGTCCTAGACTCCTATTGTGACTCAATGACTCGATATTACAACAATAAGGGTTAAGCAAAGTACAAATAGAGGTAAAAACATATTAAGAACGTAGCACAAAGTGCTCCTATCACCATACATGCAACTAGTTATGCAATCAAGTAACTGTTTATCTAACTTCTCGTGCAGTTTATAACCAACCGTGTAACTATGCAGGTAACTGGTCATGTAACCGACTATTTGTAGTTGTGTTAATAACTTTGTTGGTATTGAGTATTTGTCTTAGTAACTGTATTGGTAAATGTATATGTAACCATATTGGTAAGGGTGGGCATAAAACCCGAGGACCGAAATAAAATCGGTCAAACTGATCTGACTCGGCCGGTTCGGTCTTTGTTGCTATTTTTAACCATTTTAGCGGTTCAGTCCGGTTCTTGACTTGGCATGTCCGGTCTTTGGTCCCATTGATTTTGAGGTTAAAAAAAACCGAAATCCTGAACATATACGTGTTTATATCTAATTTGATTATACTTTAGTTGTACAAGCTTATTTTAAAATTGGGTGTAGGAGATTATAGTGAAAAAATAACCCTAAAAGGATAAAATTCTTTTTTCCAGCCGGTTTCTGCCAGTCTGGTCCTGGTTCTTGCAAGTCTGGTCCCTAACCAGTCCTTAAGAAAAAACCTGACTCTAACCGGTCCTTGAATTTTAAGACAAAAAACCTGACCAAAATATAACTATTCGGTTCGGTCCCAGTCCTGTGAAAAAAAATGGCCGGTTTAGGACCGTGCCCAGCCTTACATATTGGTTATTTTGTTTTTATTAAGTTGCTATTAGGTAACTGTATAGATATTGCTTTTGTGTAGGTGTGATATATTGGGAGATACAACAAAGTGGAGGAAACGTCTACATTATGCCCAGGCAAACTATTTTGACGTGATGTCCTTGAAAAAAACCATACTCAAAGTATAAATAATTTTAACAATTACCCACTAGTTACATGTATATGTTTTTAGGTTCTTGATCGTACTATTACTTAAAGTGGCTAGTTTGCGAACTACATATAAGTTATATGACAATTAATCATTTAACTGACCATGTAACTACCCAACTGGTCAAGTAACTACTAATGTAACTAGACCACTCCAACGAGTAACTTTTTGTGTAACTACTTAAGTCATTAGGTACTACGCACGTATTTAGCTGGTCTTGTAAATGTAAGATTATTACTCATGTAACTAATTATTTGTAGGGTATAAGTAGTCTTCTAATTACTCAAGCCCCACAACAATAGTGTGCCTCAACCATATCATTAGGCCATGAATTGACCAAGTAACTAAATATATAACTAACCCTGTAACTACTCTGATACTATGTAAAATGAACCTAATTAACTATCTTGTACTTAGGTAACTAGTTATATAACGACTCAATGATTAGGTAACTATTCAGCTAACTGCCCTATAACTAATCAAGCAGTAGGTCAATGATGTAACTTCACTACTCCGTTAACTGATGAAGTAACTACTCATGTAACTATTCATGTAACAACCAAAGTTACCAGTCATAACTTATTATACACAGTGTGTCGCTACACAACATGTAAATGATCATGTAGCTATGTAAGTAACTAATCATATAACTAGCCATATAACTAGACTTGTAACTGTCTATATAACTTTATTTGTAATCATCAATGTAATTTTTGTTTAACTATTAATATTCACCGTATTTCTATCTTCTACTTTTCTCCACCAAATATGATCGATTTTTAATCGAGAGAGAGCCACAAGCATTAAACATATACATGAATTAGATTGTAAACTTTATCATTGGAATCATCAAGTCATTGGAATCATCAAGCTTGGCGAGAAAGAACTATTGGCATTAAATAAATGTATATCCAATTGTCTCCATATCCATACAAAGTTTAACTGCTAAACTAATAACTCATTTTGATCAGGTGACAGTTACTTAAGCAGTTACCTGAGCAATAAGTTTTCAAGAAACTACTCAAGTAACATATTTCGTTAATTGGCAATGTAACTACTCAATTATTTGTTAACTACTCATATAACTAGTCGTGGAGTTAATAAAGTAATTGGTTAATGATGCAACTTGACTTTCTGTTATTGATCATGTCACTACTCAAGTAACAACTTATGTAACTGAACATGTAACTACTGTAGTAACTGATTATGTAACTAGATATTTGTAGTGTGCCAAAGCATCAAAACAATATGAGTCTGACCGTGTAAATGGTCACATAACTAGCCACGTGCCTATATGCGTAACTAATTTGTAACTAGCCATATAACTAGCTCGTACGTCACTGTGATTGCTAATGTAACTGGCAGTATGATTGTTAATGTAACTGAAAATTGAAGTTATTGGCTATATCAATTCAATTAGTTAGCTTGCCAGTAGTTATGTTGCAAATTACTACTAATTTGACCATAAACACGGCAGCTTGTTACTAGTTCATAATTCATTATGTAACCATCATGTAACTAGTAGTGTAATTCGCTATATGTAACCGGCAGTCTTGCAAATGACTTGAAACTAATCATGTAAATTGGCAAAGTAATGTGGTATCATATACTAGTCGTGTAACCGGAAGAATCATGATTCATGAATAACCAGACTTATAACCTCAACAAGAACCTTGCTCGTTTGTACACATTTTTAACCTATCAATTTTGTAACTATCATGCAATGATAACTCGTATTGTACTAATATATAATGATAGTTACGATGATAGTTACGTGAGTTGCAAGTGGAATTATAATGATAGTACATAGTTACCGTGGTAGCCCATGAAACAGATTTTCTCATGCGCATTCTATCAAACACCTTTCGGGCATTCACCACTTTACCCATTTTAAAGTACATATCAAAAACCTTTTGCACCCAACAAGCACATCAAGTTCAAAAGCATTGGATTTGGTTTGTTAATGACTTCTTTTTACATTGTATAGCAAGCATGAAGAAGATCCAAGCATTGCAGACTTCCAATATTTCAAACACATCTTAGTCATAACTCATAATTTGATATTTGCATTACGATCTCGTATGTGCTTTGAAAAACCTGGAATCTAACTAGGAGGCTAATCATAAACAAGCAGTCATCCTATTATTCATCATAATCCTTTCAATTCTCACGGGCTAATCCGTCCTTCTCTAACCTTGTTTAAAGAACCACTGCATCCCCAAGCTGATCGATCACCACCACAAGCAAAAAGAAGAAGAAGAGATAACAATCATATACTCATATTGAGCTAGGAGCTGCGTATAAGAACGATGTCATCCAACCCAGCTAGCTAGCCTCCACAAAATGACAATTGATTGGTAGTAGACTTCTGTATCCATAATTCTTTATAATCGAAATTCAGAACGTAATACTATTACCTCAAAAGGCTCCTTCGCCAAGGCCGAGGTCGAGCCGTTGCCGTCAACGAGATCCACCGAGCACTAACGATGAGATCTTGTCATATTGACATGAAGACCGGCTCCAACTAGGAGATCTGAGCGCCTGCAGTGAACGACGCGGACCGCATCACCGCGGCCGAGCGGTGGAGGGAGTGGACTTCTTCAAGAGAGATTTTTTTTTTTTAGGAAAAAGGGTATCAAGGTCAGAGAAAAAAATGTAAATAACTCATTTTTATCATTTCTAAAAAAAGGCCTATTTTATCACGTACACACTTTAATAAAGTCCCATTTATTAGTTGTAAATGATAATACAAGAATATTGTTTTTTTATCATTTCTACTTTCAAATAACCCTTTTCAATAATTTATCATATATGAATAGCATTGGTCTGGTGTTGATCCCATCTTGTTTTGTTTCGGAGATCTAAATCACTTGAGCACGATTTAGGCCTAATCTTGTTATGAAGAGAGTCAGGAGACCGTAATCTTCAAAGTGGCCTTTATGTTTCTAAAGAACCCTCAACTATGATATTGTAATTTGGTGATTGTGTTCGCGAATTCGAAGCAATTTTTCAGAAAACTATCTTTAAAAAATTATATAAATTAATTAAATAACAAAATTTGACGCCATTGCATTATGCTTGATGTTGGAGGATAAAATTTTCAAGAGTGAGATCATCCAACAAGAATCTCACTCCTTTGATTTTTGAGAAACCCTAGACACAACTATCATGATAGAGTTTAGAGGAGAGGTACCTGCAAAACAAAAAGACACTTTGACGCCAAATTCAATATCGATCTAAGCAGACTTAACTAAATTAAATTGGATTGACACTCATTACCGTTGTTACCAATGATCGTTCGGTGATCACCTCCCATGCTTCATTTGGTGACTCCTATGCATCATTAGATGACCCTCCGTATCTCCAAGTTTTTGAATATATAAGTGTTGCTTCTTTAGCTCTCAATTCATATTGTAGTGATAAACTTATGTCGTAGTGGGGAGGAGAATGTATTTCATGCTCTCACACAACCTGATTATGCTTTAGTGGCTTTTACTTTGTCAACTATCAAGTTACATTGGGGTTTAACAATTGGATCTAGTCAAGTAAGTAGAGGACCCAAAGCTGAAAATGTATCCCCATAGTTGAGATCCGTCCATTACATCACATAATAACATCACATAATTTTCTATTGTGTCACGATGTTTATAAAAGTGAGGGATTGCTTAGATTTCCATTCCCTCGGCTTGAAAGGAACCTAAGAACAAAGGTCGCCCTACGGTTGGAGAAACAAGCTTAAGTCCGGCGACACCTAAGCTGGTTAACTCAAAATAGGGAAGCCTAAGTCACTGCTGCTTATCTTGGAGGAAGACCTGGCACAGTGACCAATGGCAGACCCAAGAACGTAAACATTAAAATTAGAGACAATTATTATTTCTTTGAAATATTCAATATCATTTCAATAATATTTATCAAGTAAATAGTTATAATATATTATATATCGAAAAACTTAGTAAAAAAATATGATCAAACAATTAAACCTCTTAAACTCTACTTTTTTATTAAAGTTTTTTATTCATTTGTAATTTAATAACACATGCCAAAAGAAATAGCACATGGTCCAAAAAAAAATTAGTTAGTCTTAAAGACTTACACGTCTTGGTCTCTTGGGCTAATACAATCTACTTTTATATATATATATATGAAATAAATTCATCATCAATACCTGAATTCTGGTGGCAAGGTCAGTGTGGTACCCAGACTCACAAAACTATCAATGAGATACCCATACTCTTATTTTGCTATCAACGACGTACTTCCGTCAAATTTCTTTGATGAATCCGTTAAAAAAGTGACATGGCACACCTTGTGGGAATAAAAATGCACTTTTTTTTTCACTATCAGTACCTGAACTCTAGTGGCAAGATCAATGTGGTACCCAAACTCACAAAACTATCAATGTGATACCCAGATTCTTATTTTGCTATCAACGATGTGCTTTCGTCAAATTTCTTTGATGACTCTGTTAAAGAAGTGACATAGGTCACCTAGTGGGAATAAAAAAGTCCCTCTTTAATTAACCACCGACCTAAATTAATTCTTTTCTTTATTTCTCTTTGATCTCCTCATTCTATTTCACTCTCTTTATTTCACCCCCAATTCCCCACCTGCATTAATATCTCCGGTGACTTCCTCTCCCTTCCAAACGTCACCGTTTTGGCTTCGAATCACAATATAGTTTCCCATGACCGATGTTATCACTCAACGGCGCTCCGCGAGAGCCCAACAATTTTTGGTAATTTTTGAATGCAGGAGAAGATCAGGAGAGTGCCTTATGGAGAAGACCATGCCTTTTCAAGTACCCGTTGTTTCTCGTGTTCTACAATTGGATCATAACGTCGGCTATCTTGGCCGGAGATTTGATTTGAAGGAAATGAAAAATACCTTGGTTGATGGTTTGCGAAATACCGAGTCTTGGTTGATGGTTCTTCGAGATTCAGGAGAGCACTGGGCTCTCGCGAAGCGCCGTCGAGTGACGTCATCATTTCGGTCATGAGAAACCAGATTGTGATTCGAGGCCAAAACGGTGACGTTTGGAAGAGAGAGGAAGTCACCGGAGAGATTAATGCAAGTGGGAAATTGGGGGTGAAATAGAATGAGGAGATGAAAGAGAAATAAAGAAATAAAAGGATAAAAAGAAAAGAATTAATTTAAGTTAGTGGTTAATTAAAAAAGAGAATTTTTTATTCCCACCAGGTGTGCCACGTCACTTTTTTAACAAAATCGTCAAAGAAATT
This sequence comes from Argentina anserina, assembly GCF_933775445.1. Lineage (NCBI taxonomy): Eukaryota > Viridiplantae > Streptophyta > Magnoliopsida > Rosales > Rosaceae > Argentina > Argentina anserina. The sequence goes on from NC_065877.1 coordinate 22,239,625, forward strand.
TGACGGAAATATGTCGTTGATAGCAAAATAAGAGTCTGGGTATCACATTTATAGTTTTGTGAGTTTGGGTATCACATTGACCCTGCCACTAGAGTTCAGGTACTGATGGTGAAAAAGATGACATTTTTTATTCCGACAAGGTGTGTCACGTTACTTTTTTAACGGAGCCGTAAAAAAAATTGACGGAAGTACGTCGTTGATAGCAAAATAAGAGTCTGGATATCACATTGATAGTTTTGTGAGTCTAAGTACTACATTGACCTTAACACCAAAATTCAGGTACTAATAGTGAAATAAATTGTATATATATTAGTAAATATGGGGCTATTGGGGGCGTGAATGTTATGGTAAGTCTATAATGGTAACAATCACATGATATAGTACACTGTAGTAGAAAAGTCACCAGGTGAATATCCTCCTATCTCAGTCCGCCACTGACAGTGACACATACGTCTGATTGAACTCAAGTCTGATAAAGGTGTGCATGCGGAGTTACAGCCTCTCTCCCATGGGGCCTCGCTGGGTAAGGCTTGCACTACTTTTAACTCTTAAGCTATTACTAAATGAAAAAAGTTCACCATCGGTACCCAAACTATTGTGGCAAGGTCAATGTAGTACCCCAACTCTGAGTTGTACCAATGTAGTACCCAAACTTGTAATTCGCTATCAACGAAGGGTCTGAGCCCAATTTCTGTTACGGTTCCGTTATCTCGGTCACGTGTCCTGCACGTGACCACACAAAAAATTCAACAGCGGTACCCAAACTCTTGTGGCAAGGTCAACATAATACCTAAACTCTGAGTTGTACCAATGTAGTACCCAAACTCGGTGTTCGCTATCAATGAGGGGTCTGAGGCCAATTTACGTCACAGTTTCGTCTTATGAATCAAAATAAAAATGGTATTTACCTAAATAACTCTATGTGGGTTCTAAAGTCCTAAATAAGAAACTCTTAGAGTAAATATATAGAATTAAGAAAGAACTTACAAATTGGGCAAAACACCAACTCATTCTCATTATGCTCTGGACTACTCACCACCACAATGTGGCATCGAGGAGCTCCACCTCCTCTCATCCCCACCGCCTCCTCTTTCAGTATCAACACCATCTTCGAGCTCCTTCACCTCTCCTTGGAACCCCTGATCCATTGACACGTCATGATCACAGACCTTCACTCTGAGATTCTCGAACGCCGTCCGCACCGCTTTACATGTCTCAAATGTCGTAGGTAGGAGGGAGAGAAGGTCATAGGTGGAGGATGTGAGGGAGATGATGTTGTGGCTCAAGGCGGAGCTGCCAAGCTGGTAGAGGTCGTCATCGTGATTGAAGAGTTTGGAAGAAACACAACCCATAGTGTTGCTTTACCTCGAAATCTGAGCTCATAAATATAGTGTGAAATTTCTGAGAGTGAATGAGAATAAGAAGAAAAGGAGAAAATACAAGAAGTTATGACACGTGACCCAGAAGATGGAGTTGTGATAGAAATTGGCTTCAGACCCCTCATTGATAGAGAAAAACGAGTTTGGATACTACATTGGTACAACTCAAAGTTGGGGTACTACATTGATCTTGCCACAAGAGTTTGAGTACCCATGTTGAAATTTTTTTTGTGGTCACGTGCGGGACACGTGACCGAGATAACGAAGCCGTAACGGAAATTGGGCTCGGACCCTTCGTTGATAGCGAATTACAAGTTTGGGTACTACATTGGTACAACTCAGAGTTGGGGTACTACATTGACCTTGCCACAATAGTTTGGGTACTGATGGCGAAATTAACTCTTACTAAATTGACTAGTTGAGAGCTGCATGCACAAGCTAGGTCAGTGGACTCAAGCTCGTCAAAACAGATTCTTTAAGGTCAGATTTCATTCTTAAGGTGTAGTTTTAGATTTCATTTTTTTGTTTCACTTTCCTTTGGGATTTTAGTTCAGCATTTTTCTTTTTGATTTTCTCAGTCTTCAGCAAATTGAGTAGTGTTTGTACCCGAGTACTGCTAATTATCTCTTTATAACCTGGTATGATTTGCATCATTGAAACTATTTCAGCAGGCCCGGCCTTGGGCTAAAGCCACTAAAGCACTTGCTTTGGGCCCCCAATTTTAAGGGCCCCCAAAATTAATCATATATACATAGTAAAAAAAAAACTGGGTCGTGAAAGAAGGATGTCACGTTCTTCTATCCTTTTCAGTTTTTCTGACTTTCTCTCTTCCTCTCTGTCTCTGATTCTCTCCTCTGTAAAAAAAAATTGTCATCACAGCTCCGGGACTTCTCGAAGATTTTCAACACCGCCGGCCCTTTGGCCAATCTCTCTCCGATACGTTACTGGTCTCCCTTTTCAATTCTTTTCAATTTTGTATATTCTTTTGTTTGGAGAAAGTATGAAAAAAGATTGGGAATCTGTGGTGTTTGGTAAAGTTGAATATGTATGTGTGCTTTTCGATACAGATCTGAGCTTAGATATTAGATTGATAGATTCCATCAGTGTTTGGATTTCTTGCTCATTTGGTTTTTTCCGAAGCAATCTTCCGGTGAATGGAAAAGAATTCGCCAATCTTTGATTCATATAGGATGTAGAAATGTCTAGAACTCTAAATGATTGAATGGATTTTAAGGAAAACGAATTTGCAGGAGATTATTGCGTGCTTGGCTTGATGAAACTTAGTTTTAATTGGCTGTTTTGTTTACATAGTGTAGTTGTTAGTTATGGTAGCCTTTCCATGTTATTCATATTGCATCTCTTCTTTTGTATACCATATTGTGCTTTATGGCCGTCAAGAAATTTATATTGTATGTACTTCCTAGTTTTTGGAATGAAAAACATGGTGGCGAGGTCATGTTTATGATACAAATTGAACATTATTATCTGTTTTCTATGGTTTTATCAGATTATGACAACAATTTTGTTATATTTTGCAGGGTGCTATATGGCTTCAATCAGGAAGTATCCTTCTGGGTCTAAAAAAAGAAGAGAGATTCAGAGTAGGGAGGCACTAAAGAAGGTTCAAGCAAGAAGTGTAATTTTTGAATAAAAATGTACTGATATTTGTAACTGTTATATTTTTGTTTCAAACATAGCATTTTATTATTATTGAAAGTTTTATTGCTATGTTTTCTTGTTTCAAAAATTATATTGTTTCAAATTTTTTTTTGTAACAAGGGGCGCCAATTTTTCTCGTCGCTTCGAGCCCGTAAATCTTAGGGCCGGCCCTGTATTTCGGTTCCCCTTTAAAGAAATTTTTGTACGTAGAACAAGAAATACGTATAAAGAGCTACATGAAGTTCAATAGCAATTAATCTGTGTTAAATTAAATTTCAAGGTGTTAGTGAAGTGTTACTGATATTCAGCCCGAACACGCAGGTACCTGCGACCGTAAAATATTCTCTGTTTACAAAAGATGCTTGCACTTCAACCTTCCAAGTAGTCACACAATTGCAAGCCGGTTTTTTTTCATGTTTTTTGCTTATTATAAGTTAGAGAAGATATGCAGGGAATTTGATTCACAGAATTGGTTCGGTTGGCCTTGTGCTTATGTAAGTGACAAATTAAAGAGACCACAATGAACAACTCCAATCTGAGAAAAGTACACCAGAAAACAAACATGCTATGACTCATCACCATCGCAAAAGTGTTCTAGAGCATACCTTTTGTTCAATTTATTTATCGACATTCATGCTTTATTTTGCTTTTGATCTCTAGTCATCACGTACAGGAAACGATCGACTTGCCTAATTTCTTCTCCTTTTTGTGCATTTTGTGCTTGACAACATACACATCGATCGAAAATGACTGGGAGGATGCTTGCTGGTTTCTACTCTACTTATAGGATTTAGGGTAAAATTCTATAGGAGGATGCTGGTTATTCAACTATCATTTTAGATGATTTTACTACAGTTATATGTTCTTCGTCATTTTTTAACTTAAAGAATATTTATCACCTACAAAACTCTATTGAATATGTGTAAAGGCGTTTGCATGCATCATATTCCTTTGCCAATTAATAGTGAGTTAGCTTAATAGCGAAGCAGTGACACACTTAAAAAAACCACAACGTACTGATCGAGCGGACACACACAACAATGGCAAACCAAAGCTCTTCCTCTTCTCCTCCTTCTCGTACATGTCTCTGCTCTCCCACTACGCATCCTGGCTCATTCAGATGCAGCTTTCATAGAGCCTTAGGTCGAAAATCGAGTCGTATAGTCCATGCCAATCAGTCCATGAAGATGATGACCAAGTCGAGCTCCAAAACCGACCTTCTCAAGGCTTTCCTCATGCAGATCATCAGGCCTTCCAGCCAGAATCTTCAACGACGGAGAAATTTCAGGCCAAGACCCACAAGGTTTTGTATATGAATCTATTGGAATCAGTTTTTTATTTTGATCGAGGGGGGATACTCGATCTGCAGGGCAGTTTCTTGAATATGTTATATCTAACTTTTTCTTTTCTATCGTAACTGAGAGAATGTATGAAAGAGTTTACTCAAAACTGATGCTGAACTTTCTTGTTAATCTATTTGCATGTTGGGTTTTGAACACAATTATCTGGCCCTTAAATTATGTGCTGGTATTGTTTAATTTTTGAGTTATAATTTGTGGAACTTGGTGAAATTCTATGACTAAAGCCTAAAGGGTCTTCATTCAGCATTCTTCATTAGATTGTTCGAGTTCATCATTAGTTTGATGAGACCACAAAACGAAACTCCTCTCCAACGCGCGAGTATTTTACTTCGTGGTTGACTATTTGGGTTGTGTCTCAAGTGCTATTAATCAAACGGGGGACTCGAAGGAAAGTAACATTGAGCAAAAATATGAAATGAAAAAGTGATAGAATTTGTATGAGAAAACAACGAATGCCTTGTCAATGACCAAATTCATGTGAATGAAAATTATATGGTTTTTTTTTTGAAGATGAAAGCCCAAAAGCAACCCTCATCATGCTGGCCATTACTCTTAATGAAACTACATAATACAAGGGGAGACATTAAACTTAAACCTCATAATGTAAAACAAACCTAAGACAATTTCAAGAGACCTTGCATAACTAATGCATTCTAGCAAAAATCATTCAGCAAAGAGAGGATCATTGATTACTCTATTTGCTTTATATAAAATATGGCGACATAACGGAAAGACAATGCTCATAGCGAGCCATAATTTACTATGTCTATTTGTTTTCCAGTTATGTTCAAGTTTCATCTTGCTACTAAGAGGTTGCGACCATTTGACAAAATAAGGAATTCGTTGCCTCATTACAGCATACATAGCACATTGAGTGCAACTACAGGGCAGAGCCTGAGGCTGGTCCACGCACGATCAGTGACAAAAATTAGATGATATCAAATATGTAAACAGCTTTCCGCATTCGCATCTTGGTAATGGGTCCCCCCCTTAGGGCATATTAGTGTTGTTTTTGATTTACCGGATATTCCGACGGTCAAACGAGGTCCAAATTGGATGAAATTTTAAAATGGTCACTAAATATATATACTGATCATATTTGATAGTGTCGATCGAGTACGAGAAGTTTCCTTCATATAGTCGCTTCATAATGTGATAGTTTTATTATAAACCTAATATAAAAGTTATGATACATTAGTGGACACTTCGGCCATCGACAACTCCAGTTCGAAATATGATCGATCGACACCAGTAGATGTGATCAGTATATATATTTAGGGAACCCATAAACATTTCGTCCGTTTTGGACATGGTTTGACCGTTGGTAAAAAATAGGTGTTTTGACATATTGAAACACAATTGACCGGGGCTTTGCTAAATAGATTTCTTCAGTGCAACCGCGCTAAATAACAAAAATTAGGTGATTTCAGATATGCAAACGGCTTTCGGTATTTGTATTTGTAATAGGTCATCCCTTAGGGCATATTAGTGTTTTGATTTACCGAAAATTCCGACAGTCAAACGAGGTCCGAATTGGATGAAATTTTTATAGGGTCACTAAATATATATACCGATCACATCGGCTAGTGTCGATTGATCCCGAGAAGTTTCCTTCATATAGTCGCTTCATAATGCGATAGTTTTATTCTAAACCTAATATAAAGGTTATAATACATTAGTTGACACTTAGGTGATCACCAACTCTAGTTCGAAATATGGTTGATCGACACCAGTAGATGTAATTGGTATATATATTTAGGGACCTCATAAAAGTTTCGTCCGTTTTGGACATGGTTTGACCTTTGGTACCTAAGGTCAATAAAAAAAGAGGCGTTTTGATATTGAAACCCCATTGACCGGGGCTTTGCTAAATAGGTTTCCTCTGTGTGACCGTGCATGATAGATAAACAAAAATTAGATGATTTCAGATATGCAAACGGCTTTCGGCGTTCGCATCTTTGTAATGAGTCCTCTCTTAGGACATATTAGTGGTGTTTTCGGTTTGCCGGAAATTCCGACGGTCAAACGAGGTACGAATTAGATGAAATTTTTATAGGGTCACTAAATATATATACCGATCACATCGGCTAGTGTCGATCGACCCCGAGAAGTTTCATTCATATAGTCGCTTCATAATGGGATAGTTTTATTATAAACCTAATATAAAGGTTATGATACATTAGTGGACACTTTGGCGATCGATAACACTAGTTCGAAATATGGTCGATCGACACCAGCAGATGTGATCAGTATATATATATTTAGGGAACCGGTAAAAATTTCGTCCGTTTTGGATATTGTTTGACCGTCCGTACCTCCGGTCAACCAAAAAAGAGGCGTTTTGACATATTAAAATCCTCATTGACCAGGGCTTTGCTAAATGGGTTTCCTTGGTGCGACTGCACACAATAGGTGGCAAAAATTAGGTGATTTTAGATATGCAAACGGTTTTCAGTGTTCGCATTTTGGTAATGAGTCTTTCTTCATGACATATTAGGGTTGTTTTCGGTTTACTGGAAATTTCAACAGTTAAACAAGGTCTGAATTTGATGAAATTTTTACAGTGTCACTAAATATATATACCGATCATATCGACTGGTGTCGATTGATCCCACGAAGTTGCCTTCATATAGTTGCTTCATAATGCGATAGTTTTATTCTAAATCTAATAAAATATGTATGTATAATATTTTATTATTTGGCGGACTTTTACGGACCGGGCCTTGTGGGCTTTTTTGTGGGCCCACGGGCCAGGTTTCACACCTCTAATCTAAGCTCGGCTCTCTACCTACGGAAGCGGGTTTTGACGAGCTTTCTCATGAATCAGGCCGGGTAAAAGCCCATCGGAGTTACGGGCCTCCGCGGGCTTTTCAGATCCACGGGCTAAATAATAAGACCTAATAGAGCCCACATTTCCATACCATAATAAGGTAAGGAATCATTAAAAAAATAATAAAAAGTGAACCTGGGGCAGAGCCCAAAAGCTGAGTTCCGGTATGCTCCAAGCCCAAAGATCTAAGCCTTGTTGGCTTTGGCTTCCTTCACCCTTAGCCACTGGTTCTGGCTTGTCCCATTGTCGGCATTGTGCCCCAGCTGCCATCCAAAGAATCAAGTCCTTACAGCTAGCATATCCAAACCATGTCGACACTGCATTCAGATCCATGAAAATTATTTGTAGGAAAGGAAATTATTTTGGAAACAATGACTTTGGCTATTGAATGATTATTGATTGATTTGGTTCGGTACCAAATAATTTATGTATTTTGCTATTTTTAGATTTAAACTATATAAATTTGAAGAAAAAAAATTCTTAGATGGGACAGTCCCACCAGGTGGCTATGGAGGAAAAAAAATCAAATGTCTGAAAATTATATCATTATTCTGATTTTGCCCCCACGTAAATGACCATCACACACAAAACACCCCCTGTTAAGTCCCTTACTGGACACCCCCACCGCCACGTGGTGGGGTTCCCTCGCAAGAACTTCTCAAATTTTAACATCATTATTTAAAACAAAAAAACAAAAAAAAATTACAAAAAAAAAAAAAGAAAAAAGAAAGGGAAAGAAAAAGAGGTAGCCCATTGGGCCCGTAAGTGAATTCAATTGCATTCAACAAAAATCTATATAACTAGCTTAAAGCCTTAAATAACCGGATTCGTCTATAATAGAGCATTCCATACAATAGAGCGTCCACTATTTACACTATTCACCTATGTATTTTACCTTAAGTATTATTTAGGTAAAATCCCAAAAAATTGACGAAGCATGGTGGGTCTTGAATTCTGAATTTGTGTATTTAACTTATTACAAACATATAAATTCTTCATATGCTCGAAGGTAAACAGTTCATTTTTTATTCATTATTGTAAACTTAATTGCTTCTAGACTTGAACTTTTAGCTTTTAAAAAAATTCTTTAAAATAGCTCTAAGAAGAAAAAGAAAAATATAAAAAAAACTAATAAAATACATAGATAACCTTCCTTGAAAAACAAAAAAATTATTGAGATATTATCTATAGAGTCCAACGTATAATCTACGATACTAGAGAAAATATCAAAGTCCTCAAAGAAGTTTTCAAAGAAGATTAGAAACCCCTAAACATTTTGAGCATCAGTTATAACCGCTCTAGCTAGTATCAGAGCCTACTCAAGAGCAGATAGGCGAAAAGGCTTATGCCACAAAGTTAGCTCCTGTTAACTAATAAGAGGGAATCCAAACTTCAAAACTATCAATCATTTTGTATTACAAAAGATTCTGATAGGTGGCAAAAGTGTTTTCATTCAAGGCATATTTAAGAAGACCAATACATGATAGAGTACGTGTGTAAAGTACTAAATACACCCTACGACGAAGTTTCTCATCTTCAACGAGAAATAGGAGTCAAGAAACTTGACCCATCACGGCCAAGTTTGGTAAAATTCGTAAATCATCTATTCAGGAACAAGACTGCAGAAAAGCTGCTTGAACAACTTGAGAGATTTCATCTCAAGGTCAACCAACTTGAAGTGATAAATTCAATTGGAAGGCTTGAAAATAAAACTTGATTACCTCATAGAAAAACAATATCTACAAGATATTGAAAAGAAATTAGTCCAAACAGAAACTCTTGCCAACAATATTCAAGAGCAAGGTTCAAACTAAGAAAAACTCAAAAAACCCTAAAATAACATTTAGAAGCTCTAATCATCCGAATAGGATGAACCACAGGTTGAGGTAATTATCAAGGAAAGGGATAAAGAAGCTAAAAGTTTTTATCTCCTTACTTCAAAAGCTCTTATTAAAAATTTAAAAGTTGTTATTCACCAGCAGAATTATAATATTACTTATCTCCATAAGATATGTATGGAACTTGAAGGACAATTCAAAAGGCTAAACCTTAAACTCTCACATCTACAAAAAAAAGTGTAGAAAAGATAAAGTTGAAACTAATACAGAATAAATCGATAAGGAACAACTAGCTAGTAAACTAATCATATCATCTTCTCCAAAAGAAGAAAACAAGCTTAAGTTTAGTGAACCTAAGCTTCTTATTTGAAAATCCTCCAGTTCCACTGAAAAAATGAACATGAAAATGTTAAGTAGAGTATTCAGCAAAAGAAGCACAATTCATGTACAACTCGTCAATGCTCAAGAATTTGAATATAATGAGATAGAATCAAGCCTACAGGAAGAATCCGTTTCTAAATTCAGACTCAATAAGATCTATAAAAAAGGTTATTTCCTTTTAAATTCTCACAAATTAAAGATTCCTGAACTAACTGTCCCGACAACAGGTGGATAAATAGATATCAGGCTGATAACTCATAAGGAAGTTGGTGAAGCAGTTCAAAAGAGTTATTCATACATGCATATTGGAGCAGTACAAGTATGAATAAAACTCCTAGCCAGAGATGGGATAGACTGCTCTATCCTATGTGTCCTGCAAGATGACATGATAACAAACTTCAAGAAAAATCTGTTAGGAACAATGGAAGCCTCCCTATGCGATTCAAGTAGCATATTTCAATGTTTTTCCAAACTTCACCACTCACCTTAGATATGCACCACACTGTCTTCGGTTGAGAATCAAGACAGATGGAATTTCTATGAAAAGAGGAATGATGGAGCTTGCCATAGATTACAAAATCTATTATAAGCTTATGAGCTCGAATGTAGCCCCGAATACTAAGTTTCTTAACAATCCCGGGATCACTAAATTCATCCTCACAAATCCAAGAAATCATACAGAGCAGAAGCATGTCACAAAATGGAATGAACTGGCATTTCCACGAGAATGAAATCTGACACCTCCAGTTAAGCAAGTATAGAATATTAATGCTTCAAGCTATGAAGACATGGGAGGAAACATAAGCCTACAGTTCCATAGACAGTCATTTTCATGTGATGAATATGGAAGTACTTCGGGAACCAAGTCATCTACATTCCTCGAAAAATCATTTGAGGAAGAAGATACAAAGAGACCTACGAATATGCTTAGGTATGAAGGACTAAAGAGACTATATGCACGAGCAGAGACTTATGAGTTAGTGGAAGAATTAGAAGAAATCATGAAAAAGATTCCTCAGGCTAAATAAAACCCAAAAGAAAGATTCTTTCTTATCAAGATGTAAAGACAGAGTCTGGTGAACCCTGTAACATGAGAATAGACACTCCTCAAGGAAATACTGTAGTTCAGAATATCACAAACTACCCCACGAAGATCATCAGAGAAAATAGAATCAAATTTTCCAAAGGATTAGTTCCTATAGGAAAACCAAGAGAAAAGGGTTCTCAAAAGTTCATTCTTCCTGAACCCAAATGGGGACAGTCGGTATCTGAAAAATGAGTATATCTAGACCCAATCAAGTCGTAGATGAATTTAAAGCCATATATAATTAGGCGGCTAGCTTAAGGCTAACCAAAGCTCTAGTTTTGTCAAAATATGAATATCATGAAGCTTATGCCTATTACGAGTCGATCCTGACCTAATAGTCCATAAGTAGTATTAGTCCTTTGATAGGAGCACTCAATGGTCTGATTGGGCAGCTAAATTAGCTCAAACCAACAATCTTCTAGATTTTGCATGTCCTATTTACGCACAATTTTGCAGAGATGTTATGGGACATAGCGAGCAGTCAAAGGAAAGAGCCAAGAAAAATATTCAAAAACTCAATATCTGTAACATGAGGTATTTTGAAGAATACAAGGAATTCAAAAATTACTACTACCCTATTGGAGACAAAGATAATAAAGATCTGGTGATGACCTACTACTGGAAATTACCAGAAACATGGAAACAACGATATAGGACAACGTCCTATATTTGTGTTGCAACTTCTTAATTGGAAAAAGGATAATATTGATATTATAAGTAGTTTCTGCCCAAATCCAAGAAAATTCACATGTGACTTCTATAAATGTGGAGAAAATGAGTTAGTTTCAATTATTTATAAAGATAGAAGAGAAACGTATCATCTAGAATGCTTCATAGCAGAATTAAGACGTAGAACAGAAGAAAACGAAACCCATATTCTTGTAGAACAGGAATATAAAAGAGTTATATGATTCAATTAACAAGAATATGAGTTGAAAAAGGTCAGATTTGAAAAAGACTTAAAAAAGATGAGGTTGGTAACTTCATTAAGTCAGAAAAAGGAATTAATAGAGTCTGTTAATATTGTCGGAGGTACAATAGATCATCTCATCAGAATCCTATCATTGAAATAGTCAATTATTTCATGGAGTTGCAGGTTGCACAAATAAAAGAAGAACAAATTAAGCAAGTTCAGACTAGAAGATTATGCAACTACATTACCATAGGATTGAAGTTTCCCAAATACAAGAAATACCACTTGTATGCATTTGTCGACAGTGGCTCAGGGTATACTCTTGCAAAATGATATGCCATCCCCGCTGAATATTGGGAAAAGCTCCAATATCGATCACTGGAGTTGTTATAGGAGAACATGAGATAATCATGGATACTATGACTCGCAATGTTAATATCCCTAGGCGGAGAAAACTTTACATGCAAGGCATTTGGCAATGTGTAAGTAAAGGAGCTAAAGTATTGATAGGAAACGATTTCCTTCTCCAACAAACCGTGATTCAAAATCCACAAATGATTATATTTGAGAAGCCGTAAGTTCTTCTGGGAATCTCGCCTTACAAAAGCAGTGAGTGTCACTGGAAAAGGATTTACGGAACAATATCAGAGATCATCAACGAAAAGTGGTGATTACAAGCCAATTTTATAACCCATTTTGCTGCTAAAAGATCATTTGAATGATCACATTGAAATAATGCGAGATATAGAATCAGAAAACTCTGAGTCAGGGGAAGAATATGCCTTTGATGGATCTGATTCAGATTCATTAGATCAAGAAAGCCCAGATGAAGAAGAGGAATATATCAGAGAGCATAACTTGAATGTGTATGCTAACAAAGCTGAGCATAAAAAGATGTCGACCATTGTAGAAATAGAGAATTTGCTAAGACCAGTAATTATTGAAGACCCTCAACTATACTTGGACAGAGACCCGGTATATTGTTAGCTCAAAATGCACGATGCTAATGTCATCTGCCATGTCAAGGTCATCCTTCATTACATGGAAGAAGATAAGAAAAAAGTAGAAAATCAGATTCAGGAACTACTTGAGAAAAGGTTAATCAGACCTTTAAATAGTCTACATCATGTTTCAACTTTCCTAGTAAGAAAATATGCAGAAAAGGTAAGATCAAAGGCTAGAATGGTAATTGACTACAAGGACGTTAACAAGAAAACCGTTAAAGATGGTTATCAGATAGTTCAAGTGAGAGTCCTCATAAATCGACTCAAATGAGCTAAAAACATTTCCAAGTTTGACGCAAAATCGGGATTTTGGCAAGTTAAAATGCACCCAAATTCCATAGCCTTAACAGCTTTTGGAACACCACAAGGATATTACAAATGGCTAGTTATGTCGTTTGGTCTTCAGCAAGCTCCGTCAATTTTTCAAAAGAAGATGGACAACATCTTCAAGCCCAATTCAGATTTCTGCATAGTTTGTATAGATGACATCTCAGTCTTCTCAAGAACTATGAATGAACATCTCAAGCATTTGGAGCAGGTGTGCAAGCTCATTATTCAAAAAAGAATCATTTCAGGACGAAAGAAGATACATGTGGTCTAAGGACAAATCGAATTCTTAGGCATTCATGTTAAAGATGGAGAGATTCATCTCCAAGAACACATTGTCAAGAAGATCAGCCAATTCCTAGATCAAATCCCTAATGTAAAATCTTTGCAAAGGTTTTCGGGTGTTGTCAATTTCGCAGAGACTTTATTCCCCAAGTTAGTAGCCTCACTGCTTTACTCTCACCAAAAACTAGTTCCAAGAAGAAATGATGCATTTTTAGGAAACAAATTTGTAGTTAGAACTCACAATAAGAGAGTTAAAATTTTAAAAAACTACAAAATGACTGATGTAGCAGATAAAGGAAGAGTATTGAGATGACAAATGTTTTTATCTCAATATAAGCATGATGTTGAAATGATTGCAGGTAACAAGAATTTTTTATCCAACACCCTTACAAGAGAGATGACAATATTAAGAAGAGAAGATAGAGATGAAGATGAAATGCTAGACGTAGGAGATATGAATCATAGTCTTTGGGATAGATACAAAAGTGAAGATCGAACTGTTGGACCTCTACATGACGGACCAGGTTACCAATTCATTGTCCTATGGAAAAACCGAATCAACCCGTCTATGGCCTATGACAAAATTAAACCAGGAGGATGGGAACAAAAGTCTGTGTGAAAAGCTGAAGATATTAATGATGGAGAAAATCTCTGTAAAGAGTATTTGTTATATCCCAGAGATACAACCTCAACTGATCAGTCTCAGGGTAAAAGACATGTAATAACCCAGATTTTCGCTTCATTTTTCTTGTAATTTCTCTGAAATTATTAAAATGGTGATTTGAGTAAATTCACATTCTACGCTTTCTCATTAGTTGTCCTTGCGAAATGGAAGTGATTTCGGAATTGAAAAGCTAAAAAACATTTAAGTTTTCAAGGGTTTAAGAGTTTATTTTTAATCCGTCACTCATCTCTGAAAACTTTGTTCACGAAAATAGTAGAACTTGTCTATATGAGTTCGTAGACATGAAACATGCTTAAATTGGACATCGTATGTGGAAGTCGTTAGCAGCGGAAGTTTAGTTTCCGATTTTAGAAAGAGTATAAAAGGGATATTTTGCAAATCCAATTTCATAAAAATCAGAAAACCCAAATCGATCGAGTGACTGTTCACCTTATCCCAAAATCGCCTCAGATATGTTTTTCCTCCGACCGCCTCGTTCATCGCCGCCGGTCTATTTGGAACCGCACGGTCGGGCCGCATCAATCTGTGGTGGTGGCACACCAGCCCGCGCCGCATCATAGCTGCACCAGAGCATGGAAGATTATGCAGATTTCCATCGTTGCTGTATTCTCTGTCGCCGGCGAGACTAGGTCACAAGGACACCGTCACTGGCCTTCCCTCCTCCCCCTACTACACCTCTGATCTTCAACTGCCACTTCGCATTCTTGCGGTGGCAATTCTGATCATTTTCCGCTGAGTTGGAGCCTATTACAGGTACGAAAATAACCTCCTCCTTCTGATATGCAATTCTTGTATTGGAATCAGAGAATTTTATTGAGTTTGAGTCTCAAAGTGTGGGGCCCATGCGCAGCCGCCTAGGACGGCGCGTGGAAGGGTGTCCAGGAGTAGATTAGTACCTTGTATTGTTGTACTATTTGATGCTAGTAAGTGTTTTATTTATTGGTGAGTTCGAAATAGGTTGTTGTGAGTAGAGCATGAAGGGGTTGTAATTTGGGGTGAGATCCCATTATCGAGACCTTATGACGTACGATAGCTATTATTATGGGTATTGGTGCTAAAAGTGAGAGGGCACCAAGCTCCTTAGGTTAGTTTGTGAGTTCTGGGTTAAGATAATTTTACATTGGTTGTTTATACTAAGTGAAGGCTATGTTTTGTCACTTAGGTGTGGAAGAAGCAAGAGAGTGAGCCTCACTTGGTGTAGTAGAAGACGCAGCGGGAATAAGATGTCAGTAAATCTCACGTTGTTATTGTCAAATTTTGGTTATTAACATAATATAATGATTTATCTATGTATGTTTAATGGTAAATGTGATAGAGCTCGTCAACGGCGCCCGACCCATGAGTGGCGGGCCCGGGCCGGGCCAGGTTTTAATAAATTTTAAATAAGTGATGGGCCGAGTATTTTCACAAATATGAAGATCTAAGCCACCCACCTAAAACAGGCCTTGAGGACTTTTACGGGCCGGACCGGGCCTTGTGGGCATGTATTAGAAAAAAAACATAATATTTTTATTTAAGGGTTTGGAACAATAAAATAATTATTAGAACACATTCTTGAAATAAAAGTCACAAATAAATTCTAATTTCGAAATATGTCGATCGATACCGATAGATGTGATCGATATATATATTTAGGGACACTGTAAAAATTTCGTCCGTTTTGAACATGGTTTGACCATCCGTATCTACAGTCAACCAAAAAAGAAGCATTTTGACATAATAAAATCTTATTGACCGGGGCTTTGCCAAATGGGTTTCCTTGTTGCGACCACACACGATTAGTGACAAAAATTAGGTGATTTCAAATATGTAAACATCTTTCGGCATTCACATCTTGGTAAATTGGTTTGATGAGAATGGTTGTTATTGTGGCGGAAGGGAATAAAATGTAACTTCCGATAAATTGGTTTACGGATATGACATGTGCATATCTTTTTGTTGTGAGGGTCACTTGGTTTTGTTTGGTATAATATGGTTGATTTGCATACGTAAATTTAATGGTAATGTTGATTTTACAAGTATGATTATCATATATCGTGATTAGAGTATATGATAATATTGTGGAAATTTTAAGTTAGTCATTAAAGTGGTTGATATAATATAGTTACGTATATAGGTATATTAATGGTAATAGCAATATGCTTACATAAGTGGCTATGCTATATCGTGATATGTTTATATGTCATTAATATATTATACCTTATTCTATACGTGTATTCAATGGTAATAATAATATGCATATATAGTTGTTATACTATATGGTGATATGTTTACATAACATTGATGAGAGTTTAATTGAGATTGTTATTATATTGGTTAACTATCATTGGTGAAGTATTTGTTGATGGATAGGTTCATCTTAAGAGAAGTAGATGAATTTGTGTGGAGTGTGAGTCGGGTTTTGGACCCGTGTCGTTGTGGTGTTGAACCAGTTATAGAATTTGACTGGATTAGTGGAAATGATTAGTATAGCTCTACTGTGTTGGGTGCGTCATGAGGGATGATTTAGTATTGGTGAACTCATACAAGTGCATTGAGTATGTGGTATTGCATGGGGGAGGACTTAGTGTTAGCGAACCCATGGATACAAGAATGAAAAGAAGAGCGTTAACTCTCCTCTATTGCATTGTTTTGAAGTTATGTTGCTTATTGTTAAGTTGTTTTTAGTGGTGACATCCTAAATTGTGGTATATGTTAGTGTTGTATTAGTTTATGGTTTACTCATACGAGCTAATAGAGCTTATCAGGTTTATTTGTTTACAACCCAGTGCATCAATCTATGGTGCAATAGTTCATCTTACAGTGAGAGACATCGAGGTTGAGGTACGGAC
Source organism: Argentina anserina (assembly GCF_933775445.1). Taxonomy (NCBI): domain Eukaryota; kingdom Viridiplantae; phylum Streptophyta; class Magnoliopsida; order Rosales; family Rosaceae; genus Argentina; species Argentina anserina. Next base: position 22,256,205 of record NC_065877.1, read on the forward strand.
GACATTGGGATAGCTAGAGGGCGAGAACATTGCCTTAGTAGTTTCATAGAGATGTAGCGAGTTAGAGTGAGCTGTCAATTTCCATTTTGTTTCAAATTGTGCATTCGGCGATGTAATTTGAGGTGTAGTATCAAACTCAATTTCTAAATTTCATGATATTTTTAAGCTTAATTCTATATGTTTAGAATTATTTTTGAGTTTATCACTTCTTAAATTTTGAATTTTATCATTCAAAATTTGGGGTCGTGACTAGACCAGCTAGCCTGTTTCAAACGGAAGACGGACGAAATCTGTTGAAGGCTGCCGCTTTTCCAAAAGCAGAATAACCCATTTTAGGGAAAAAATGGATGAGGTCACTGGAAATAAAAATGTTCATGGCTATCATTTAAAGATTTTTAAAGAGCCAATGTTTAAGACAGAATGACTATTGGCCTTCAAACACAAGATCATCATAGATAATGTTCTCCAACCTTTCTACGAGGAAGACGAAGAACATATGTTGCGAAGTCTCAATGCACTAACAAAAGAATTGCATAGAGTCCATACCAAAGAAAAAGAAACTCCAAAAGAAAGTAGTGCAACAATATAGTATTTGGAAAGTCCTAAAAGCGCGTAAGTTCCTATTCCAGCTCTAAAAGAATTAGCTTGGTGAGAATTTCACTACAAAATTGGAGAAGGAAAAATATTTCCTTCCACCTTAGCAATAGTTTCTGGCACATATTATGTGAGATATCTTGTTTATGTTCAAGCAGAACATCTACTGAAGCAAAAATTATGGCTCATAGAAAATAGATTTGTGCATAATCTTTGGACTAAGTCTAATGATAACTTGGAAGGTTTTCTAGAAATTATAATTTAAGCAGTCAAGAATATTCAACCAGATTTGGATTGAAATTTATTTCTACTCCTCCAGAATGGGAAATGGCAGATGAACGCAAAAATTAAATCTCTCTTTATCATTATGTGAGGATAAATCAAGGTCCTATCAGAAAATTCGGGTAAAAAAATAATTCCAATAACAGCATCCAGTGGATGAAGGCCATGTCCATTATATGCATCAAAAATATGGTCCGAAGAGATTATCAGTCCAACCTTTTGGCTAATAGAGAGAAGTTCATAGTCACATGTTATAATCTCCCTCCACCAAATGTCTGTGATTTCTTCTCTCCTATCATGAGAAATAAAATATATGGAACTCTAGGAACCACCACATGGCTAAATACATGATTTCTTATCCTTTCCCCTATGACTCATATCTAGATGGTGAAGAAAAGGATGACACATAGCAAGAAAACGACCATGAGAGCCAAGATTCTTTGTGCAAATGAGGAATATTACAATGTCACGAACATGATGGAAAAGTAAGTGATGCCGACACATCTAAACAAAGAACTTGTCTTTTTGCAGTTGTCGATACAATCGTCCTCAAGTGAAATAATTCTAGGCAGTCGTCCTCTAGTGAAATAATAGAGCTACCACATTCCAGCTGGTGGAGCTATTGGCTGCTAATTGAAATAATGGAGCTACCTTTTACTATTTTTACGTTGTGTTTAAAGTCCATCTTGAGGTCCGACATCTATGTAAAGAAGCTGAAACCTTCAAAAAGGGGCATCGAAAAGAAGGGAAAAAAACTTGATAGAGAAGTTCCAACCATCTTTCAGAAGAAGAAAATAGTCTAGTGTTCTAGTATAGTAAGAGTAGAAGTGTGAAGAAATAAATAGTTTCAGTGTGAGTGTGTCTATTATGTGTACAATATCTTTTCGTTATAATCATCTGGTGTGGAGTGCTTTTATTACAAGTTTGTATTTATTTTAGTCATGAGTAGCTAAAGTTGTTTACCCAAGAGGGAGGATCTAGGTTTAATGTACGTATTAATGTTGAATAAATAATTTCTATCTTGTGTCCTAAACTTCGTCGCAAAAATATTTAGATCTACATGAATTTTCTATTTTTTATATATACTTAGTTAAAACTGCATATCTTATGTGTGTTTTTAGAGCCTAGATTATTGCTTCCGAGGACAACAGTAATTTCGCTAAGGAAAAGTATCCATTTAGACATAAATCGTCATTAGGTGAAAATTATTGATATATTAAAGGCTAGTTCCTAGAAAAATAAAAATTCACTATCTAAACTTTACTTTTCACCAATGTTCACGCTTCATACTATAGAACACTATTATTGAGTTCTCCTTAACCAACCCATCAACTCTCTCTCTCTCTCTCTCTCTCTCTCAACCCATCCTACCACTTTCTGCCTATGGCTTCGCCTCCTCAACCACATCCATTTTCTCCACCACTTCTTCCCATTTCTTAACTCACTCCTTCTCCACTCACTGCCTCGTTTCCTCTCCTCGATTTCGACCTCATTCGTTCGGTTTAATCAACCAACGTTCACACCCAGCCTTTCGATCACAATTAAGACATTGTTCGTCGACGATATCAAGAACCAAAGAAATGGCTAAAAGACCACTGCGGCGTTGGCCGACACCAAGAAAATGTGCCTCTGCTCCCCTTTGATGCACCCTGGCGCCTTCCGTTACACCAAGCCCAAGAACGCGTTACACCAAGAACAAGAACGTGCCACGTGGTGGCGTTAGGTAATCAAAGTCAACTAGCAAGACGACATCGTCGTACGTCTCGAGTATTAGGTTATACTATAGAAGGACAGCGATGAATCACTCGTTGGCAAGGATCGGAGGAGTTGAAGGTCACTTCGCGAAGAAAGGATTGGCGGTTCTTATCAGAGCATGGGCTCACAATCAGCGGCACTGAGTCAATTTCCAATCCAAACCGAGCCGGCTCTCCGTCATGTCAAAAGCTGAGTTGGTTACTGATATGGTTTGACTGAATTTTGGTTGCTGGTTTAGATTGGGTTAACTCTGAAGTAGTTTATCACTTTTTGGGTGAAGGCCAGATTGAACATGATTCTGAACGTATTTTTTTTCTCTTGAAATTAGGGTTAGTCAATTACATGTTTCTCTCCTGCATGTAATTGATGTAAAGTTATTCCATCTTCTTTCACACTTTTTATTTTTGAAAAAGGAGGTGTTCTTTTAGATTTAATTTGTTGTATTTTGTATAGATGAATGAGACACATGTTTACATTACTTTAGTTCACTTATAGTATATTATCAAGTTCTTTCATTTTAATGGACTCGAGCTCAAAAACCGACCATGAGAGAGAGAGAGAGAGAGTATGTATTTGTTTTGACGTGAGGGCATATGTTTGTTTGTTTTTTTAGAGGAATGAATAACTTCATTTGGCAACAGCCATGCACGACCACAATGATACAGGTGTATCCTTTAACTTTTAGGAATTATAGTTTTTTTTTCTAGTTGGAAAATGAATAGATAGTCTAACTAGAATAAAGAGTAGTCTTTTAGTTGGATTAGGATTTATAGAGTTTTAGACTCTATAAATAGAGGGTTTCGGCCTAGAACCAAAACCATAGTCAAACAGTTAGTGTTATTGTAGCAAAGGAGTAGCAACAAAGATTGTAACTTTTAAGCACAATAATAAGAGAAGAATAATTTCTTTGACCCAAATACTTGTATTGTGTGGGTCTTGGTTTTCAATTACGCAATTAACAACCTTGAAGTATTTCGTATCACACAAGGACCAAATAGATGGAGTGATAGAACCACTCTAAATGCAAGCTAAACTAAGCTAATAAAGGCGCACAAACACGCTTATTAAAAACCAAAGTTCAAAACGAAAAACAACTTAAGCAAAGCTAAAGAAAATAACTTTCTTACCCAAACCATGTAATCTTTCAACCAGCTCAAGCCCAAGGTTAATTGCGTAATTGAAAAGGGAAGAAATGATCTTTCCTAGATCAACTAGGAGATTACTCACCTTCCGCCTCATTGAAGAGGCACATTGCAATATCCTCTATACCCTCCATCACTGCCTCTGGCGGATTAGTCTGCTCCACCAACGGCTCCATCATATGTTTCTCACACTAAACAAGCTCCATCATCTAAAGTTCTTCCATTGATTTCATATTGAGTTTACGCTTAGCAAACTTGTTTGAGTTCCTTCTGCCTCTTGGGAGGCCGACCTTGGCAGGGGAATACTTGTCCTGCCGAACTCCCAACACCTCTGCAGCTAAAGCCTGAAGTCCAAGATTGTTTAGTGTGAGAAACAAACCAAAGCGAGTATGGTGCTAGACACAAATCAAAGCGTCCTTTCTTGCATGCAGTACCCACAGTATCATCTATATGGCGGCAACCCCCAGACACCTTGTTAGGGTTAGAGGAGAACGGTAAGTCGCGCACCTTTACCTGTTTCTTCTCCCTGGGAGTGGCCAAGACAAAGGTAGGGAGCGGAAGAGCTAGGCTTTGAGGCGACACAATATTGAATATCAGATATAGTGATTGCTGCACCGGCGGCACTGGTTCCACAGCCTCAACTCGCTCCTCCACCAAGGCCTCATCATTTTCCTCCTCCAATTCAATCTCCTTCGAGCTAGCTTCCTCTATCTCTGTAGGGAAATCTAATCCACCATGGCTAATCATTATACAAGTACAAAAATGTCCAAAACGTTCATACCTGAAAACTACCTCAATGACATCCTCTGCCGAGATTTTGAATTGACACTTAAGCCGTACAAGAGCATAAAGTGGAAGGGTTGAGCGAACCCTAACCGCACCGCGATGCATGCCATACATATCAATCTTCAAAACCGGACCAATAGTTTCGCCGATAAGCGAAGCTATTGCTGCAGTCACCAAGGTCAACACAAATTTTAGATCTCCACCCAGATCCATATGAAGTCAAGAGGAACAACCATGATGTCCAAGAAGCCATCGTAATCGTTGAGAAGAATAATAACCCTTTGATAACTCCAAGGTCCATTATTCTTCACCCTATTGACATCACGTTGATTTGTGAACGTGAAAACATAATGATCTTCGCGCGCTTGAATCTCCACTAGATTTGTTAACTTCCACATATTGCGCACGACACTTCGAAAGGAATCAAAGGGAGCCAACCTCACAGAGTTGAGTTTGCCCACAAGGTAAAATCATGGAGCCAAAAACCCTTGTTTGGGGCACTTGAGATTGCCCAGATCCACAAGTTTCTCATGGCAAGCAAGAGAGAAAGCTTGGAGTCGAGGTGAGCAGTCATGGCAGCAACATAGGTCGCCATAGGAAGAAGGACGCCGCACAACTAGAGAATTTTGATGAAAAAAACCCTAACCCTAGGAACGGCGGCTTAGGGAGAGAGGGCATATGTTTGATTTGAAAAGGAAAGTAACACTAATATTCATTTGGTATTAAACATCGGAAGGAAGAAATATGTAGACCATGTTTAGTAACATTATAAAACTAAAACAATGTTTTCAAATAAGCTTTAAAAATGAACAATTGTTTTCACTTCATTTGTCAAAGTCGAAACTGCTTTCAATTTTCATTCTCTGCATTTTAAGAAATATTTTGACAAACCCGTTTTCAAAATTAAAAATATGAGTGTGAGAAAGTCACCAAACGGCAAACGCCACCTTATTTTTCATCATGAAATTATACAATTTTATCATAGACAAATTATAAAAATGTACCACCTTCCAACTTATATTATAAAAAAAATTACTACTTATGAATTAATTATAAAAAAAATCATCACATTTAAGTAGAAATTATAAAATGGTCAACAAAATTAGAAACAAATCATTTTAAAAATATTTTCTGGACTGTTTTACCCTTTCTCACTCATTTTCTTCTTCTTTTTCATTCTTTTCTAATTTCGGTCGTAACTTTCTCGTCCGGCGATAGATTTTGATGAAATTGGTACCGTTAGAAAGATCTTGCTCCCCTCTTTTATTTGATATACTACCCACTCCGAATCGACCAACCGTACAAGGCGCAACAACCATCATAAAGGGTTGCCGCCATCGATGGCAGTGCTCCAAGAAATTCCGGCGAAACCGAAACTCAAGGTTCCATAATTCTAGCTATTCTCTTCATTTTGAGCATACTTATATCAATCTCATTTGAATTTTAACAAAATTTCGCATATTTCCACATTTCCTCTCGGCATGTCACACCTCCTGTCACAACCACTATCACATATATTGTCACACTACCTGTCACACATGTTGTCACAACCGCTATCACACCTGCTGTCACAGAACCTGTCACACTATCTATTTACACTAACTGTCACACTACCTGTCACACTATATGTCACAACCTCAGTCACAACCGCTGTCACACTACTTATCTCACCCACTGTCACACTATCTGTCACAACCCCTATCACACTACTTGTCACAACCTCTATCACACTACCTATCACACTCGTTGTCACACCCCATGTCACACTACCTATCACAACCCCTGTCACACAATCTGTCACACTACCTGTCACAACTCCTATCACAATACCTATCATACTAACTGTCACACCGTTTTTGTGTGACTATGTTGTGAAAAGAAAAAAAGAGAAAAAAAGGAAGAAGAAGATGATGATGATGATGATGAAAATGACTAGAAATAACAAACTTTTGTGATCTTGAACTAATACATATTGACACTTTATGTTGTGGTACATACATCGCCAATCATAATGACTGTCACACCTACTGTCACACCTCCTATCACAATCGTTGTCACACTACATGTCACACCTACTGTCACACCCGCTATCACACTACCTGTCATACCTGCTATCACACTACATGTCTCACTACCTATCACACCCGATGTCACACCTGCTATCACACATATTGTCACACCTGCTATCACACATGTTGTCACACTTGTTTTCACACTACCTATCACACTCGCTGACACATTGGTTGTCACATACACTATCACACCCGCTGTTACACTGTTTTATGTGACTATGTTGTGATAAAAAGAAGAAGTAGAAGGGAAAAAAATAAAAAAGAATGACTAGTAAATAACAAACCTTTGTCTATTATGTGATCTTGAATTTCTCAAATCAATTCATATGATCCAAATATCGACAATAATGTGATGTCACAACTCAAGCCACACTACCTATTACATTACCACTACATATCACACTTGTTATCACATTAGCTACCATATTGCCTATCACATTACCTATCACACTATCTATCACAGTAGATAGCTAATAGGTAATGTGATAGCTAGTGTGACAACAATTTTCTTTAAAAAAACTGTCCAATATCTGATGTCAAGATAGGGACGGTAGTGAAGCTAGGAAGCTTTACTCGAGGTCGGCGTGTCGGTGGCTCTCCAGCGAAACATGTCAGGAATGTGATCTCTTGGCGGTGCATGGAGCCATCAATTCCGGCAAGTCAACGATTGATTCCCTGGCGAATCAGATCGATCAAAGGGAATCCGAGCGAGGTTGTTAAAGACTGCATCTAGGACGACGAGATTGGAGAAAATGCAGAAGCCGCGATTTCGTCCGAGTCAGTGGCATCTTTCGAAGGAATGGGCTTCGTTAATTAGTGTCAGGAACTTTTTGTGGATGACGACGTCGGCGTTTGGGCTTCTGCAGTGAGGTCGTCGACGCAGCACGGGTAGAGAGAGAGAGAGTAGATTGGGAGAAATCTCAGACTTGTTGAGAGAGGTGAGAATTAGATAGTGGCAATCTGTAATTGTTGCTAACTCCAGTGGCAAAGGTATAATAGAATTAACAAAGTGATTATTTTGTAATTTTGAAATCTTAGGTGATTATTTTATAATTAAATGTGTAGAAATTGACTTTTTTATGAGAACCCCTTTTATCATTAGCTTCTTCGATCATAGACCATTGCGTACTTTGCCGATCTCTTGAATCAAAACTGGAGCAGCATATTTCTGCAATGGGATTTGAAATCATGCAATGAAAAAAAAATCATGCTTTCCACACATCTTAGTTGGTTCCAAATGGATTGAAGTTCGTATCTTATATTCTTATCTTCTATCATGATCATCAGGATTATCAATCACGGCTTTAATTAACTTGAACTTTAGATAAATATTTAAGTAACTTTTCATACATGCATTGCTTTTTCTATAAAACATAAGGCCACTGCGACATGAACCAAATGTAATATTTGATAGCTTACTTTTGTAAGAGAGTACAGATTTTAGGATCTACCGATTAAGGAGCGCACAACGATCGATACATATCGTAGTGTTTTGGGTTTTAGTTGAATAACATGGGGTTCGTTATTACAAAGGTCTCCTTCACGAAACAAGGAAACGAAATATGATTTTTCAGGCGAAACCCTAATAACCACATCTAGTTTAGTAGATTGTTCACTAACAAAGAGGGAATCTCCTGCAACCGCCTCAATGGTCTACAACTGAAGTCAGCCCACACAACAACGGCTATATAATTTGTTTCCTTCTTGGTTACGCCAACCACAACTAAAAACCAACCTTTAAATCCCCTGACAAGCCCCTTCTATTTTACCCCATTCTCGAAACCACTAGGAAAACCAATATTTCACACTCTTCTTCTTCAACAAGAACGATCTCCAACTTATGGCGGCGATTTCTGAGCCCTACAGACCCCGTCCGATCCTCCCCCTATCGTATGGCTTCGCGTCCTCCACCACCTCGTCGCAGTTCTTGACTCGCTCCTCCTTCTCCACAGGCCACCCCTTGAACTCCATTTCCACCGGCTCTGTCCGCTCCGGGAGCACTCCCAGCCGTTTGATCACTTTCAAGAAACCATTCGCCAACGACATCAAGAACCAAAGCAACGGCCAAAAGACTGGGACAGCGGCGACTGCTGGCACCAAGAAAGCGTGTCTCTGTTCCCCTTCGACGCATCCCGGTGCCTTCCGCTGCGCCATGCACAAAAAACCGCCGCGTGGCGGCGCTAGCCTGTCGAACACGAGCAGCAAAACGGCGTCATCATACCACTCGAGTGTCCGGCTTAGGTATCGGAGATCGGCGATGAATAAGTCGTTGTTGAGGATCGGAGGAGTGGCAGTGGACTTGGTGAAGCGATCTTTGGCAACTCCGAGACCCTCCGGTCGCAACCAGCGACGCCGAGCCGATTTCAAACCGAAGCCGAGTCGGCTCTCCGTTATGTCCAAGGAGTAGCGGCGTCGGTTCCACCTGATTTCCGATCCCAGCCCCGTCATGTTCAATTCGGCATCGTTTAAGTCGATCGGTTTGTTTGATTGTTGGTTACTGGAAAAGTAGGGTTATGTAAAAAAAAAAAAGGGGTTAGGAACGAATTATCCTTCACAACTTTTTAGTGAAAGATATGATCGTGATTAGTTGATGGAAATAATTCATTTCCACTCAGATGATTAGGGATTACTGAATTACATCTTTCTTTTATAATTTCATACGTAGTGTACTTTCAGATTCATCTTGTTGTATATATATGCGGATAAATGAAACTATGATCTTATTTTGAGATTCACATCTCTCGATGGTTTCTTGTAAGCTATTCTTTGAATTTAGAATTCACCAGAAGGATTTTTTTTTCTGACACACAAATCAAAACATTCATATTTACAAAGCATTTAGTAGTTCAATTTTATCTATGTGGGTGATAAATTCCTTATTTTTGACGGCTAATATAATTTTGATTCTGATTTCCATTTTAAATATACTTTAATTGGCATGCATGATAAGTGGCTTACTGACTATAATAATATACTAGCACAAACACACTCTACGTGCGTAAAAGGAAGTTACAAAGTATAGTAGTGGGTTAACTCAGATAATCACCATTTTTATTATATTTATTCAAGTGTTGTAGGAGAATTATCTTTGTAATGTTCCGTTGTATCTTGTCCTAATTAGTCTAGATAAGGAATAATATATAATCTTTTATTCAACATGATACTTAATGTAATGTTTTTATACAAGGTCTCCATTATCAATGACTAAAGATGATGCTTCTCCCTATTTAATGTGTATTGCATTCTTCTATAACACGTTATTAGCACGTAATTCTAACTCTGAGTTCTTAGGTCTATAACCCTAAAATTCTGAAAAAAATTCCTTCTGTCATGAAAAATTTCGATAGAATAAGATGAAACATCATACGAAATTCTTCTGCTATAAAAACAAATAGAAAAAAAGACAAAAAAAAATAAAAACAAAAACAAAAAATCATTTTTTTTGTTCTCAACACTCATCTTTTTCATTTTTGCGTCCAGCGAGCTCAGCCGTGATCCACGGCGCTGCCGAAGTGCCCAAAACCCCATTGTCATCCCAGCGACGCTGCCCCAAAGTCAGGGCAGCCGCCTTGTTCCTTAGGATCTGACCCGGGATGCTCCAAACTTGACCTACCGCAGCGTCTCTCCCTTTTTACTGGCGCTTTGATGACCTGCGGCGTTCAGTCCTTGTCGACGCAGCTTAACAACACGACGCCACCACCTTGCAGCCTAGATCGCGTTTTCTTCTCGCCAAAAACCTAGCGCCGATCTTCACGGCTGCAAACAGATCGGCGGCAAACCCTTAGACGTCGAACCCATGCCTCCGGCAAAGGACCAGCGCTGCATGCACGGCAACCCCTAGCTTGCTTTGTTCGGCGCCGATCTGCTTGGTGATTTCCGACCCAACTCGGTGAGAGGATTTTACCTCTCGGGTAAATGGTAATAGGGACATGGTAAATGCCCCCATGTATAAATATTTATTTTATCCTACGTGTACAACTGAATTTTACTACTACAGTAATCTTTTATTCAATTTACTATTTATCTCTATGGTTAATGTAACTAACCATATGCTTTTGTTTTCGTGAAATAAATTCATGATGACACAAATCGTACTGGTAAGAGTCACTTCACTACTCGTACATGAAATCAAGCATGACCGTGGAAATTAAGCAAGAGCAACTATTACATTGTTTATTTGGCAAATAAACAAGTATGTTTTAATTAGAGTTGTTGCTTTCATGCAAATTTATATTCCTCTGAATTTTGTCTTTCATCGGGGACTTTCAACCTCACTTTCTTTTTCAACCCAATTCTTTCGCTTCTCGGATGGTATACAGGAATATGATTCCCCTGGTACCCAGTTTTAAGAGCAGCTGAGAGTGTCGATTTTACCATCCGTAGCCATTGTGTGAAATTGTTGATTTTACCACCGGTTTGTGACTAAAATTGTCACTTATACCATTGTGATCGAATTGTCACGGTTTATTGAATTGAGTTACCATAATATGAGACTTGACCTCCAATTCAATACTTGGAAGTTGTATCGTATCGATACTAATGAATCTTATCTCTTCATGACCACAATATGCACCTGAAATTTGGCATAATCATGTTGGATGTGTTTATGCACCTAGTCCAGATTAATTTATTTTAGTGCAACATCGTTTTATTGAAAAAAGACATAAACATTATGGTCAAAATAGACAAGAGCGAGATATGAGAAGTTCTTGAAACAAGACACTCATTATATGAAAGAACATGAGAATATCTTCTCACTATTACGGATTTCAAAGCAATTATACATTGCGGTTATAAAATGATAAGAATAAAGTATAAAGCTTCAGTTAATAGTTTGAATGACTAGAAATCCGTTTACTTCCAAGTTTATGTGACTAATGTTACTTAGTCGATGCATTTTTAATTGGTTCATGATCAAGATCTCAATACAATTGTTGGTAATAAAATTCTCATGAAGTTCAAGTAAACGAATATACGAGAATGTCTTGATGCAATTATGGTTTCATTACCAAAAGTAATATTTTAATGCAATGTAACGCATTACATACTACATGACACTACCTACATAAGCCCACGGTTTTAATTGTGGCATAAGTCAGGCTTACACGATCTTTGTGTGGCGTAATGCATACTTATATGATCTTTAATGTTGTTATTATACATCTGTTACGGTTCTCCAAAATCTTTGGCGGATTAGGTCATCATCTCTTGATTTTGATCAAAACTTTGCAAAATAGCATTGCAAAACACCAAAGGACTCCGAGCCATGAGCATTTGCTCTCGGCTTTATTTCAAACCGACAATGCTTGTTGTAGCATATTTATGCCTCATTGGCATGTTGAAGACTAGATTGATGTCTTGTTATGACATGTTTCCACCTTGATTTGGTGATGATTTGTAGTGTTACATGTAATGTAATGCACTCTGTATTCCACCATTTCAAATTTGGTGATGTTTTCACAAAACTCAAATTGAACTAACGCTCGTACAAGATTAGGGGAGTGGAAAACTATAACAAGTTTATAGGTTATGGCCTTGGCAGCTTCGCCAAGATGTTCCGTCCGCCGCTCGGTTTACCCCTAATGGCATCAAAAATTAGCCGAGCATTTGGCTCGGCCCCTAGGCCTTAGCAGTACACTGCACGGCCTCCTTATGAACTCCTAGCCTTTTGGCTCTATTCTTTGACGCCGGTAACCTTTTTAAGTATGTCAAGGCAACACCTACTCTTTATTTGGATCTATGGTGTATATGCTTGATATTATCATGTCAAAATTGCTCGTGAATGACGTTAAATGGTCCAAAACTCTTATGTAATGTTAATCGGCTATGGGTTACTTTATTGCACTTACCGAGCTTTATATTGTGATATTTCTATGTCATAACATAAGACTACTTGTCTCTATATTCTTATTTATGAATATGTTCAAAAGACATTAAGTGCATAGCTAAAAGAAAGCTATTAATGGATTTAGTAGTTTATAAAATTGTGAGGACCGGTTCACCTATTTTTCGGTGGGCTATCGGAGTGCTACTTGCGGCCACTAATTTTAACATCCAAAGCTACCTAGTCATAAAATTTGAGGCCATTTGGAGACCTGGAACATAGTGAACCACTCGACACAAGTGGTCACTGACCTCTGGCGAGTATTCAGGCCGGTTCGGTGTCTTTCTGACTGGTTCCAGCCGTGAAGCTGGTGGCTTTGGATTCCTAACACTCATGTTTACTTGATCCTAATATTTCGTAGCATTCGGGGTTTGGAAAGTCAGTGAACCGTTAAAGGAAGTATAAAACAGAGGTTTGATATTGGTTGTTGATGTGCATAGGCTTCCAACGAACTGACAATTCGAACCATAATTTACGACTTGTAGCGTATCTTGCTTTATGGTATTCATCTATACCACCATCATTGATATTACGGTTGTAACGATTTGCCCGTTAGTGTTTCAAATCTAACAATATGCATGTTTGTTAACGGATTATGTTAACAGTTTATCGTCCACATAGTTTATGTGTCAAATTGCGCCTCCACAAGCACATAATGATGGGTTATTTGATGTTGAATTTTGTCTTTAAATGTCACGCTCCCAAATCGAAGACCACTATTATATGGAAATATGGTTCCCGAATTAAAGGTGTGATCTTAAAACCAATAAAGATTCCTCAATATATCTGATAGAAATATATGTCTGAATAATACTTTTATTAGGAAGCGAAATCAGAGTTATTTTACAATACAACGGATTTCGAAATACTGAAATTTAGCGAAGATACATGAGTCTCGCATTTATTGTCTTGAAATAATATTTGAACACAATAAGATTGGCTAGCATCATGAGTAACACAGACCCAGTAAGTACATAATACATTCTTATAATAATTTAGCTAATAAGAAATTCAAATATGAACAACCAAATAAAATGTATCAAGAACCAGGTGTATTTGGTAACACGAATTCTTATTTATGCGTATAGATATACACATCAGCATCAATATATTCAATTAATTTTGTGAATTTTCAAGAAAAATGGTAATTAATCACAAAGTCACATGTTAAGGTTCACATTTACCCAAAACACGGATAAACCTCAGCATACCGAGGCCAATACCAAAGTATGTATACTCGAGATCACTTCTCCTATGAGTATAATAGTGCACTATCTGTAGGGACTAGGGCCCAAGGCTAACTCACAGAGCACAACACAATTTTACCAGCAATTCACTTAAGCACGGGGTAGTACTAATCACCCGGCTTCACACCTCCAACTCAATAATGTCAATAGAATATCACAAAGTTTAGTAATTAAGAAAATATTTAAGTACTAAAAAAATATATAATCTTACATCAAGATATAAATACTTATCAATAGCTCAATGTATGCATGAAATAAACAAGTTAATAAACTTAAAAATAAATGTGCAAATAAAGTAAATGTACTTTAAATTAAAAGTAATTAGATAATATTAGTTAGTAGTCAAATGATTAGTAGTCATTTCTCTCATCATAAGGAAAGTCTTTGTCCAAAGTAGCAATTGTCATTCAAATAATAGTGTCAAAGTCCGTCAACTTTCCGTATTGATAACTCAATCAATAAACGTTCAAATTAGGCAAGTGAGGAGTCTATGTTTAAGGATTTTTCGTAAGGAATCCAATAGGATAAGTCATACAGTCCATTTCAAAGTCATTGAGTCCAAAAAAGTTCAAACACAGTAGCAATGCAGAAACCGATCATCAACTTATCATCTTAGATGTCTACATATTCTACTTGTAACAAAATTTTATCATTTCTTCTCAAACTTTTTAGATTAAAAGTAGATGTTTTATACTTTAATTTGATATAAAGTTTGTGGAAAATGGTTAAAAATGAGTGAGATATGATTTTTTTTAATGTTGTTAGTGCTACAAAAGATTTTCAGTGAGTTTATTAACTCTAACTTTGATTAGCCATAAGTTCTTCATTTCTAAACATTTTTGAGTGATCAAAAGCCTAAATGGAAGCATTTTTCATGATGAATTTAATGCTATTGTTACCTTGACAAACTCAGATGTTATAAAATACGAAAATATAACTCTTACCAAAATATGGTCTTTTTCATTTTATCCTTAGCTATACATTTTGATAAATCTTAAAAGACAAAAGATTATAAGGATGTAAGATGTACTTACCTTGAAATTTCAGGGGTGAAAGAAAGGTTTTGATGTGGATCTAAAGTTGGATTATTTAAGTAAAGAAGAAACTTATTTAAGAGAGAAAGAGTGAAGGCTAGAATTTTAGCTTGAGAAACATTAGATGGTTGAATTTTCTATCAACTAAGGAAACTCTAGACTTGCATGATTTCTGATTTTGAAGTGCGAAAATAACATAAGGCAGCTCACAACTATAAATAGTCCAAGAAGAAACACAAAAGTTCAATTCTCACTTACCATTCTCAATAATTAATATTGAGTAATGGCCTAGTTAGTTAGTGTGGTTGTTGGAAAAGAAAAAAAATAGTGTGATGGGGTAAAACATAAAAATAAATCAGCTAGGTTCAAAACATATTGGCATAAGGATTATATATATATATATATATATATGTAGATATAACAAACACATTTATATGTGTTATTCTAAAAAGTAAAGAAATTTAGTATATTCATTTCATAAGGTTTTCAATATATTTGCACCATCTAATACTAATATAATGCATAAAAGATAATACTATTAGTATTAGTCTTAAACTCGATTACAAAGTATCGAGTATACGCAAGAATATGAGCTAACGTATTCAAATCGTGGTATAATACTTACAAAAAGAAATTTTCTATCTTTAAAAGTATGTACCTTAGTATCATTAGTTTCTAAAAAAAATATTAGAAGAAAATTTGAATTAATTCTAAGTTAATATAACTTTAGAGTAGTAAATAGTAAATACTAAATTTCGGGATATTTCATTAAATAAGACATGAACTTCCATCTATGTCCGCTTATATAAAGACCTTAACAGGCGAGCTCGTTTAGTCACTTTTGATGAGCCAATCTCCCCGTCGTTAGGGGGAGAGAAGAACAAGTTTGTTCAAATTCAACGACTTAGTTTTGTCATAGTTTGTCCTACTGTGCCTCATCATGTTCCTAATAGTCCTATAAATGGAAGTGATAAGCTTAGAGATACATGCTGCAATTATGCATGTAAAGATTGATGTCCGACAAATGGACATGTAGTCACTCTTTGTTAGTGACGTGGTGACTCTAAAAATGTGGTACATGATATCACTAGGTCGTGACTCTCACGTAAGTGTGGAGATGCCACTTGGTTTGATAATACTTACTGATTGCGAGTTATGGCACAACTTGATCTATGATCAATGATACTTACTCATATGTTTTCTTAGATAATGGTTATCATTGGGGGACGCCTCAATGTCAATACCAATCCAAAGAGAGATCTCGAAGAATGACAATGTTGAATGAGTTTGATGTCGAACCATACATACTCTGTTGAAGCAAAATTCCAACATTGTAGATTGCCCTACATGGAAAGTATTATCCGGCAGGAATTGATGGTGATGATCGACCTATGATGCCGCCACAACCTCTTGGAAAGCGCTAGGATCTAGTTTTAACAAAGAGATAGGTCATTGGTCAGGTAATGTCAACACCGCACATGTAAATCTTATCGGTTATACATTTGTTAGGCGTAGTGAGAAAGAGAAGAGTTTAGACTCAACTTATGGCGCAAACTCTCTGAAAAAACACCCTGGAATCAAATATGAGACGATTTGTTCTCATAATACCTTGTCAGTTAGGTGGTTTCCTAAACAACTGAATTTGCAGCTTGTAATCACATATCATGTCTGTTAGGAATAAATTAAGAGCTGTAGATAAAGATCCTGAATGGATTGATTTTAGGGAAAAACTTGCGTACAAACTAGTATGTACGCGTGCGTCCAAACTCTCGTTTATTTGCACACTTTACGAATATAAATACATGATTTTAACCGTTCAAAAGTTTAGTTTATTACTAAAGATCATTTCTGTAAAATATCAACATAAACAAAAATCGTCTTCATAGTCGATTGCATCAAACAAATTGACGGTTGATCATGAGACTACTAACTTTCACCATAACCGTTCATTTGTTTGATGCAATCGACTATGAAGACGATTTTTGTTTATGTTGATATTTTACAGAAATGATCTTTAGTAATAAACTAAACTTTTGAACGGTTAAAATCATGTATTTATATTCGCAAAGTGTGCAAATAAACGAGAGTTTGGACGCACGCGTACATACTAGTTTGTACGCAAGTTTTTTCCTTGATTTTAACCTAATTCAAGTGCCTCTAGACCACAGAACGCGTTAACTTGATAAAGGTAGGGATATTGAAATGAAGTGTGATAGACTCTTGATGAACTAAGAGCCAAATGCTGCAATTCCGAAGCTCGTTGTTTAAAACTCAGGACTCACCACCTTGATCATCCAATCAAATCTTTTTGACTGGATGATGCAGGAGAATTCACTTCGAAGACTTTTTATTGCATGGTGGGATAGATGTTGAATGTCACATCCCGGAACCTCTTCCGGTACCGAAATGCAACAATAACGCCGCAATCCGAGATAATGAATAAATCATAAGCCATTTGACTTATTAGTCATTCACTAACTCGAACTACAAGGCTAGAAAGAAGTAGTGAATACGAACAATCGATGTTGAAAATAACAATTTAGAAACAACGAGGAGTACAAACTTCACAACCCATATATATTACAAACGGAAGGTAGCATGACAAAGTGCGGATTTAAAGTTCTCGCATTATTCAAACAGAAAGAAACAAACAACCCAAACAAAAGGTAACACACAACAAAGTCAAGAGTGCGAGAATATAATACAAAGAAAGACTTCAGAGACTACAAAAGAAGAAAACCACACCGGAGATGGACTCCTCGAAAACAAAGACTGAAAGCAAGAGCTTCCGGGTCACTAGCACCTAATCCAAGTCCTCTAGAGTATGCTCGGGGGTACCTGAAATGTAAGGGTGAGCACTCGTCCTCACTAACCCAAATAAGGACCGACCCAACCCAAGTTAGGTTTGAAAGCCCAAGATAAAACTATGTATAGCTTTAAAAATAAAGTGAGCTCAACATTAAAATATTAAAAGCTTTTAAAGCGAAGAATCAATATCAATGCTAAAAAATAGAGCAATATCATATGCAGATGTCTAGGTAAGGAATGCTCAAAGATAAAGAATAAATATAAACCTGCAGGGTTTTCGTATCATCCAAGGAAACTGATCCTTGCGACTAGGAGGTGATCAATGATACACCTCGTAAGTCGAGGCTAACTATCCATTCATTGTTAAAATTCAACGAATGGTAGTGAGAGTGTCCATTTTACTGGCTAAATGCCCTAAACGATTGATCAACATGCTATAATATAAATACAGGGCATAGCCCATCCGAAGGTTCACGGTCATCGACACCGTAGGATTTCCTAGTTCTCTAGGGTCCCGTTCACTCTCAGGTCAACACAAGGATATAAAACTCATAGATATGCATATCAAGCCTCAATTATAATAATGCGCAAAAATATATAAACGAAGCATCGACGGTAATAAATAACAGGTAGCAAAGAGAAAGTAAACAGCATATACACAGGTGAAAACCACTAACCCGGAAGGTTAGTGCACAACCTAATATGGGCGGCTCCCCTACCTTACTCGAAGAACCGAAAGTCTACGCCCCAAGCCTTGATACTCCAACTCCAAATAATGCTGTGATCCTGAATCCGTCATAAGGTATGTCAATATCGTATACAAAGGTAAATGAGGGCTTTGGCGATTTATCGATTAAGAGTAAATCTGAGTCGACGAATGTCACTAAATTCGAATAACTCATTTTACCGTTGTAACCAATTTTATATGACATCAAACAACTTCCGAATAAGATCGAAAGAATCCAATAATCACATTAGCATTTTAATTTTATTACTTTCCGATGACATTCTAGGACTTAGAGACCTTTTGATTTCCAAATGTTCTACTTAAAATTCAACTAAAGTTTAAAAGTAAAGCTATAAAAATAATTAATGTAAATCTGGTAAAAGATAAATAGTAAAATAGTATAGTTAACAGTAAAACATTAATATTATATCAGGGGTATAATAGTCTTTTCACATAAACAGTAACCCGTAAAACGGTACCTTTGTAAAAGTAAAACCCACGAATTTATCCTGTTCATCTCCGCCGTAAAACCAGTACATAGTCCGGCTAAAATCTGGAAATTTCTAGCTTCAAAACAACATGCAAGGACACAACAATATCTTCAATAATCCCAACAACAAAGAGAGGCCAAATGATTACAAAATTCAACAGAAAGAACTCACAAATATAATCAGAAATCAATGGCGACTGGGTTCTCTACCTCGGCAGAATTTTCAGGAAAGAAGATTGGAAAGTCGATGGTTTCTGGCTTCAAGACGTTGGCTTTCTCTTCCAGAAACTAAATGTTATTGTTTGCCTTTCCCTAGTCTTCACTTGATTTGGAAATTAGAATGAGATGTCAACAAGATTATATTTCCAGAAATAAAGGCAAAACAATGAGAAAGAAAGCTGAAATTAGATGCAATTTATAGGAAAATTTGGGGAAGAAACGAATTGGGTCTTTGAAGAGTTTAAATTAGCTTACCCAAACAGAAAGGATTAGAGGGATTAGAGGGATTAGAGCTTGAATCCTTCATATACTTCGATAAGATTGAAATGAGCAGAGGACCCTCTCAAAACTACAAACTTCGGTGCATGCTTGATTTGTGGGAATGAATTGACAGAGAAGAGGATGATGAAGACAACGATGATGGTGGTGAGCTGCAGCTTAGCAGATCCACACTTGCCGATGATGAAAGTGACCGAACAGAGAGAAAAGGAAAAGATATCAGTGTTATGTTGGTTTTGGGTGTTGGTGATACAAAGAGAAAAAGAACAGTTGGATATTATAATTAAGGTGGATCAGTGGGGATGAAACAAAAGGAAACACGGCTTTCACACGTGCCATAGGAATTAGAATAGGATGGGACATGGAGATGATTACCCTTTCTGAACAAATTTTGTTTTAAGGGAAGGTAAAAATAAGAAAACAATTTGTTAGAAACAATTTTTTTTAAAAGACACAAATCTAAATTTTAGCAACATACGACTTAATAAATAAAGTCGTAAAAAATTATAAGTTAATGTCGGAAAAATTAGTCCTAATTGCCGAAAAGTAGAGAAAATGTTATGAGGGTTTACATTGAACATCCCATAACCTCATGTTCATTTTGTATAATGGATGAGCAGGAGCGACAATTAAGCGGTTATAGCTTATAGCTAGGGCCCTCGTTACGCATAAGTAATTTACCTATAACCGTCTGGGGATATGCAATATTACATACAATTGTACTTAGAATGAAAGGATCTTAAAAATACTAGGTCTTGAAAGTTATGACCATAATTGATGGTGTTATTCATCGGTTGGTTAAAGGCAGTAAGGATGTTAAACTGATGCCTACAAGTATTCGATGAATTAGTCGAAGTCAAGAGAAGACGTGTTTCCACCATTTGAGCGATGATAAGTCTTATGAGATGAAATTCATAATATTTAAGTACAATATGTGTATGCATGTACTTGTTGTAATATACTTGACTCGACATCTCATTCGATTTAAACTCCTAAGGCCAAGATGATGGCTGAGTGCGCCCACATATATGTCAATGCTTGACCACAACACGTTTATGACATCAAATCCTATATCATAACACAAAAAACACTTTAATGAAGCGATGTCAGAATATGTCAACTTCCACGGGATCTATAGGGTAGCTCACTTGTTGAAAAATAGTTAATTTGATACCATTGGAAAGCTCTATTGTCTATTTCTAGGGACACCAACCATTTGACCATATCTATTATATTAAGTGAGTTATAACTGTTTTAGTAAAATAGGTTGGATTTGTCTCGAACCTGCAGCTAAGTCAACTTCGACATAGCTTTGTGATCAGCTCAGAACGAACTAGGTTATGAACCACATCACTAGAAAGCTAAGGGTGTCTACTTTCCAGACGTTTTACGGGTCATCCATACCTATTGTATCGAAGAAGTTATGACTATTTAAGTGCGTGAATATCATATCACGCGTGAATCTGATTTTCATTACAAACTCTTGTTTTGAGTTGTATGCAATTCTCTTTCTTTTGATCCATGTACGGATAAGTGTACATGTATGATTTAAGAATGTTTGGCGAGATTTGATATTCAAATCATTGACCCATTGCTACTTTTGAAGAATGTGATGAGTGTTCTTATACGCTATTTCTCTAAACTCCGAATTTGAGTTACCGATCGGAGGAGAGTTGTTTTGCAGACTTCAGGGGGAGTCTATTCCACATGGTATCTTCAACTGTAGTTGGTACGTTGCGCTCTTTTTCCCTTCGACCAAGTTTTTATTTTACCAAAGAAGTTTTGTTTTGCTTGGCAATGTTTTTACTGAGGCAACGGTTATGCACCATTACCCATTAAGATCGTGATACAAGGGGGAGTGTTGCAAGAGAATTATCTCTGTAATCTTCCGGTGTATCTTGTCCTAATTAGTATAGATTAATCTAGATAAAGAAGAATATATAATCATTTATTCAACAGGATACTGAATGCAATACCTATATATAAAGTCTTCATTATCAATGAATAAAAATAATGTTTCTCCCTATATGATACGTATGACATTCCTGTAACATTAATAACTATTTTAACCATGTAGATTAGAATTATTATAAAGAAAATTTTTAAGAACAGTCCCCCAACTATAGATAACTCCAAATATTGGTGTATGATATATTAAAATTACAAGATTGGTACATCATCTACCCAAATTGGCCTAGTTCATATACATGGCGTAAAGATCTTCGTCAATCACCATGGTTTTAATCAAATTTGCAGGGGTATTATGGTCACATCATCATCTTCCCCCATTTAACTAATCACAGGAAACCCAGCTCCATTCCAGTTCCAATATGGTTCAATTCTAGAGTATGGATTTGTTCTTTAAATTGAATTCAAGCAAGTAAAACTATCGGTCTCTCAGTTCATTAGTTTAATACCACCTGTTTTACAGTGTATCAAAATCTAAGCAGAGTAAGTTTGGCAATTAGTGGCTTTATGGTTTATATATTGCCGTATAATATAAACAGAGTTCTAACTTCCATTAACAATTGCAGGTTCCTCTTTGTGTAAATGAGGTGATACTTACTTGCGTTATTCAATGAACTTGTACTTAATTAATTACATGCAGACTTTATGGAAATGAAAGCCATGCAATAGCTACACCCTATTCGCGCAATGAATCATAAATTTTAAGGAAGACAGAGAAGTAATGAATCATCTAACATTGATTGAGTTAGATAAACATAATTTGGGCAGCGAGGGTTCAAGTAAGACCACTTCTTTGTCTCAGACTTCGAGTTTCCAGGTGATACAACATTCACTGACAGGTGAAGAAGAGGAATAGTCAGAAGATGGATAAGTTTCTGATGCAGCTGAGGCATCCGGTTATAAAAGAATTCCTGAGGTTTGTTTGTAATGGTGATACAACTAATGGACTCATCTGTGCTTTACGCTTCCAGTGATGCATCATATTTATTAGTTCTGGTGTCTATACAAAGCTAAACCATGTCTTCTTCTCCACCGCGAACCCATATCTGAACCACCGCTCATTTCCCGCCATGCAAATGTGCCTCCCAGCCCGCTCCCCCGGCTGGGAGGAAGATGATTAGGTAACCATTATACCCCTGCAATCTTGACCAAGTTCACGTTGGTTGACAGAGATCTTAAGTCTTAACGCCATGTCGCCATGTACATAAATTAGGCCAATTTGGATAGATGATGTACCAATTTTGTAATTTTAATATATCATATACTAATATTCCGAGTCATTCATAAATTAGGCTAATTTGGATAGATGATGTACCAATTTTGTAATTTTAATATATCATATACTAATATTCTGAGTCATTCATAGTTTGTGTACCGCTCTTAAAATTTTACCTTATTGTAAAATATTTTAATATATAAGGGTTATTTTAGTAAAACATTTATGTTTTGGCTAGTAAGTTCTTTTTTTGTTATAAGAGTATAGATATATAGATATATATATCTTTTAATTACTTCACCATAAATGCTAGGGCGCATTACTATAACGTCAAATCAGGCGCCGTAGTCATAAGTGGCATATCACATAAACAATTAAAATTATATAAAAATATCATTTTAAATGAAAAGATGATCATATCCTTGTTAATCTAACGGTGCTAAATTATTATAAAAATATTTTTTTGTTCTTTTTATAATTTCTTCTTTTTCATCACAATAATACTTCTAAAATACAATTTAAAAAAAAATTGAAAATTATGAAAATATGCTTGAAATATGTATGTGCACGCGCGAAATATATATATATATATATATGCACAAAATATATTTATTTTTAAATTTCAGACGATGTAAGATAACTAAAACATTTATATTTAGATGAAAACTTTTGGTAAGATTCTTTTGTTTTTTTTTTTAAATGAAATATTCTTTTGTTATGGTATAATCGATTTAAAATGATATGTAAGGTAACAAATGTTATTTTTCCTAGAGTATACATATCTTAATTAATATCATATTTAATACAATTATGTCGATGGTAATCTTCTTAATAACAAATATGTCAAGATTCATAACTTTCTTATTTAATTAATTTACATTTACAATTAATTAATAGTTATAATTAATTAATACAATCACCATATAGGCACCACACACACACATATATATATATATATCGCCCGCGCACACATACATATATATATATATATATATATATTCAAGCATACTTTGTATATATCGTATTTTTTATTACATTTTGAAAGCATTTTGAAAAATAAATGATATAAAAAAGAACAACAATTTTGTTTATAATAATCTAGAGTTGTTGGATTAATAAGGATAGATTTTCTTTTCATTCAAAAATGAGATTTTGTGATTATTGTAATTGCTGACATGGTAAGTTGACGTGACATGCCACGTGAGATTACGGTGCCGATCTGATGTCATATTATGGCACTAAAACATTTTTCTTAGATTTAATACTGCATATATTACTGCATGCGTATGTGAGTACGTACAAACGCAGTTACTCATGTGGTGATTTTTACACTTTTACTACGGGTGTCCTCCTCACATGCAATGACGGTTCTTAAAAAGCTAGTACTCATCAGGTTGATCAGTTTTTGAAAATGTATGTTCTATTTTAATGCATGATGTGAACTGAAAGGTCGATGAGAATGTTCTTTGGTTGGAGTTGGAGGGTCCAAGTGTGGATCGATTGTGGAGTTCTTGAATGACTACTCTACTGATCCTGAGCCCTTTTAAATGACTCTTATTAGGTTGCGTTTGGCACGACTTATTGGGGGCTTGTCTCATAATTTAAGGAAAAATCAATGTTTGGTAAACACACGGAATACCTCCTTTTCTTAAAAGTCATAGCCATTTTGAAGGGATAAGTAGAAGTTGGTTTTCCCTTCCTTTGGAAAATAAGTAGAAGTCGGGAGAAACACGGAGACACGTATGCAAATAAATGATATTTTTAAAATGACAATGGGTACCCTTCAAAACACAAGAAAATTACAAGGAAACATAATCTCTCTCTCTCTCTCTCTCTCTCTCTCTCTCTCTCTCTCTCTCTCTCTCTCTCTCTCTCTCTCTCTCTCTCTTAGAGCTTGCTCATTCTTTTCTCTCTATCTGCGACCTCAATCTGAGCTTCTCCCATTTGATTAGCCAAGCCGCAAAAGCTCTCTAGATCTTCAATACTGTAAGTTCTCTAAACCGACAAAGTTCAATCTGTTTCGAATGTATTCTCCTCTTTGTATGATTACATATATTATTTGATTCCCAGAAAATTTGGTCGTGTGATCCTTTGCTTTTGTTGGTATGATCCTTTGTAGCATTAAAGCCATTAATGTTTGGGTGATTCTTTCTTTCCTTCTTTCTTTTTTCTGATTTTTTAATAGATGAGTTGTTTTTGGTGAGTTGAGGAATTGAGAATTTGAAATCGTGAATTTTAGGATTTTTTCAGTTGAGAGGAGTATCCTATGAAATTCTCTTCCCAGTGGGGAATTCTCATTGATATAAAATTTGCTAATTAGATGGTTTTGATTCTTCCCTAGCATAATAAATTACATAATAGAATAACCTCAACTCTACTCCATATGTGAGGGAGACATTGCCTAGATGTTATTGTTAGAAGATTGCTTTGTAAATTAACAATTGAGGACCAACATTAGGACATGGATTAATCCAGATGATGGATGGGAAGAAAGTGTGTTGCAGACTAATAAATTTGGGGGGGGGGATATGGGTACATGAAATTAGATCTAGTTCATCATGATGATCGAGCTGGAAAGACATTTGATTAATTACATATACGAATTGAATTATCTCAAGAACTATAACAACCAACATACATTATGGACAAAATACAGGATTAGTACTAGTAACTTTCTTTATTGCTCTAGGAAAGGGAACTGACCAGTGCTTACTTTCTGATGTTTCTAATTGCTTTGCTTTCATTTTAATGTTATTACATTTGTTCTTGCTGAGAAGATGGATTGATATTCTTTTAATCTATGCCATTTTGTTTGTTTTTCAGTCCATGTATTGCATATTTTGAAAATTGAAATTCATTATATTTTGATTGTTAGTTGAAATTGCAATTTACATCTGGAAATGTATCTATTGCAGCACCTAATCTGGTTGGGAGTTTAAAGGAAAGAAGAGTAACACACTAGACAAAATTCTCTTGGTTGAACATTATGAGGAGAGACAAGAGGATGAAGAGTATGTAGCTAGTATTTTACTAACATGATGTTTGTATATTTTTTCTTTTGCAACAATCATGTTTGTATAATTGTAGAGGAGTGGTTGCTTGATGATCGAGTCCAAGTGAACATTGTTAGGTACCATTGGTTGACATACTAAATGTAAAGTGCATAATTGCAGTCTTACCGGATATCTCTACAATTTGATTACATATTAACTTTCAAAATACATGAATAGATTGAGCATAATATGGAACTTATTTGGATTCAAAATCTTTTTTAACCTTGTTGTCTCCCGGAGAAATGCCAAGGAGGCAAGTGACTCTGATTCTAGCAAATTGTTTTCCAACCAAGTATAAATTTTTAGTTGATTTAGTTGAATGTGTTATGATATTTTTGATATTATTTGTGTCAATGAAAAATGTATTTTGTTATTAAGTATCGGAAAACATAGAATATTTATTGATCTTACTTGAAGTCAATAAGAAAGTAAAATTTAAAATACTAATAAAGAATGGACTGAAAAAAAATGAGGAAATAAAAAATTTATATTGTATTTGTAAAGAATTAAGAAAGAAAATATATTCTTGGAAAAGAGAAAAAATACTTGAAATCATTTAATGTCTAAAATTGTCATTTGATGTCCAAAAGCATAAGTGGGCATAAGTTTACCAAACACTCTGCACAGCTTATGCTACTAAAAATCACATACAATAAGTCAGTTTACCAAATACAGCCTTAATATGTAGTCTTTCGGCTCCAGAAAATGGTTTGCGTTGATGTCTTTCACATTTAACTCATTATGATCGATATGGTTGAAGAAGTTGTAGACCGGCCGCGGCCATTCTCGAGCTAATCGAGTTTGTGGAGAATTTTTTTTTTCCATGTTGTGCTAAATTAAAGATAGTCTTAAAGAAAACGTGATCCATGTTTGGAAGATCATTGTGTTCCATTTATATCCGCAAGCTCGATAAATGATAGTGCAACAGAGGCTTTGAATTCGAATCAAATTTTAAATTAAGCCTCATCACTTTACCAAGAGTGGTCATAACTCATAACCGAACTCGAACTATAGATCCTACAATATATATACTTACTGTAGCGTACAAGCTTAATCATTGATTTAGAACCTCATCCTTTGCTACGGATCGGATCGTTTCTCATTTAATTTTGCTCGTATTGCTTGACCTCTATTTTCTTCTCCTTTCAGCTCCTTCTTTATTTGTTCATCATGTTAAGTTATCAACAACTCATTAAGTTATATATATTTAACTTTGCTGTGATGAGGATGCACTAGCTTCAATTCTAGCTTCAAAGTGTTTTGGGCAATGGACAAGACTCTTGTTTGGACCCTTTCCGTGAGTACAAAAGCTCATTTTACTATTATAAAATGAGTAGTATGAGTTTCACTAAATTGTGAACTTCCAAATTTATCTCTGTCACGGATTCTCACAAAAAACAATTAGAATTATGATAGTAAAAAATATATAATGAAAAGAATAGAATTTATGTATATGGGTGTGTGCAGTTTGTAGCGACTATATAACACCTGGCTAATTGTTTGAATTGTTAATTGATATGATTAAGTAAAGAAGGTTCAAGAAGAAAATAGATGCATAACACACTACGACCAAAGTTTAACATAGAATTTAGCTTAAATAACAAAGTATGTCGTACCATGTCTCATTGTTCACTCTAAACTCTCTGTAACCAAGTAATAATGCAGTTTGACGTACTGTTTCAAAAACTATTAAACTTCGGAAGCAACTAATGTATAGTAAATCTCGTTAAATTAATACATGATTAATTAATATTTAATAACATCGCTAAAATAATACTTTTTATCAGTCCCGACTCGGGCTAACGTGTTAAATTAATAATTCGTTAAATTTGTAACATAATAGAAATTTAAGAATTCATATAGACCAATCGAATATATAAATTAATAATGATATAATTTATATAATAAATTTTATATTTTTGAGAATTACATTGAAATATTTTGTTGATTTAATTATTATCAAATAGAATTAATATAAATCATCAAACAACATAATATTTTGAATAATAGCATCCATAATAAATCAAAAAATGTGGTGCATGAACGAAGTAAAACTTTTATGTTCTTCGAAAAAAGTGACATAAAATATTTATTATACCTTCATAAATTAATAAATTATTAATTAATAAATAAATTAATATTATATTAATATTTCATTAAAATAATAATTTTTTAATACCGAATTTATTACTTTATAAAAAAATTACTGTATTAAATTATAAACATGTGATCGACTGATCGAGCAACAACTACGGACAGTGGACATTTAAACAATTCTCTTCGTAGTCCAACAAACTGCGACGAGAGATCTTCCAGTGCATCTTCCCTCGAATAATTTGAAGTGTATTCTACACTGTACCACGCGCCATTTCCACTACAACCACGTCATTGGAAGGGTTCCAATCAAGTCCGCTTTTGAACTTCATATTCTGCACGAGAATAATTGAGAAAACAAATGCAACTTGAGTGATAATGGAAAATGTCCACCTAAACAAACCACCTCTTTTTATAAGAGTAATATTCGTTTTTTAATGTCCTCCTAAACAAACCACCTCTTATAATATTCGTTTTTTAATGTCCTCCTAAAGTCCTAAACAAACCACCTCTTTTTATAAGAGTAATATTCGTTTTTTATAATGGAAATTGTCCTCCTAAACATGGTTTTGTCTGTTAGCCTAGGTTAAAGAAATATATAAGAGAGTAAAACCCAACATCTGTCCCGTAGCCTATGGCCATTTCTTGTCAACTTTTTACAACCTTCTTCATGAAATTTCACTATTGTTCGTTAATCTTATATTTATTGTTCGTTAATCTTATATTTAGAAACAATATTTTAAATTTCTATTTTAACTTAATTTTAATTTATTTTATCAATTATTATTATTAGTAATTTCATCTCCCACTATGTTTTAGACTCATTTTCGTCATTTCCATCTGTTTTATATTTCATTTATCTCTAATTTCAACTTATATTTTTCTAAACAAGTTAATTAATTCATATCATTTTATTATAAAATGAATAAACATCTTTCATTTACTCCAATTATTACAAAAAGTTAAAGTTCACAATTACAAAATAAATCATCATATATTTCATATTATTATGTTCATCAACCAACCAGCATATTATTATAATAATATGCTCAAAAACTCTATCATATGCATTTAAATGTTTCAAAAAAAGTATATATAATAATTAGTTTGAATGGTAGAAATGTTGACCATAAACTAAGTAAAATCAGTGGAAATAAAATGTCAAAAATTGGTGGAAAATAAAGTTATTAACAGTGTTAATTTATGGAATGAATTAAAATTAGAAATATAAACTTGAGATGTTAGTAGGATAGTTTTTAAATACGAGATAATAAAAGTTAAAATTACTAATAATCAGAATACTTTTGTTGAATTCACCCATGAAATTTCAGTAAATCTCAGTCCAACGGAACTGATGCCAGATTTGGGAGTTAGGTAGGGCTTTGCTACCAATACCTCTAAAACCTTTGACATCGTTCTTCCCTCCACGTTTGCCTTTCCCCTTCTGCTTTCAATCTTCTCCTTTTTGACCCTCTTGTGTATATTTTGGACCTTCTTTTCCTCTATTTCTGACCAGTTGATAGAATAACTTGCCAATTTGATTGTCTTGCAACGACTACCAAACCACAGGTTCCATTGCAGCACCAAAAAAATGCCAAGCCCAGTGCTGAAAGCTGGGAGCAGACCACCGTGGGTGGGTTTGGCAGCAGCTGTTTGGGTTCAGATTGCTGCTGGCAATGCCTATAACTTTCCACTGTATTCTCCTCTGCTGAAATCAGTGTTGGGTTACAATCAGATGCAGCTGACCATTCTTGGAGTGGCCAATGATATTGGAGAGAATGTGGCTTTGCTTCCTGGGATTGCCTGCAACAAGTTCCCTCCTTGGGCTGTGCTTCTGGTTGGTTGTGTGCTCTGTTTCTTTGGCTATGGAGTCCTCTGGCTTGCTGTTAGTGAGACTGTTGCCAACATGCCTTATGTTTTGGTAAGTTACCCTGTTCTTGTCTTTGTAGTTCTTCTTTTATTGGAGTTTTGTCAAGAAACATGTTAAATTGGTTGGTGGGTTTTCACTGCGTGCTGACTATGTTAATTCAAAGTATTGAAATTTACATATGAAGCTGTGAATTGGAAGGTCTTGGAAACATGTATATATTGCTGTGCTATGAAATAGTGAGCCCTTGGAAGATATGATTATCTGAAACTTGTGAATCGGAATGTACATTTTAGACGTTATCAATATCACTGCAGAACCTGTTAAAAAAGTATGTCTTGAATTATTATATATGGTCCTGGTTGTCATTCAATAAGATTTTGATCACGAATTTGACAATGAGGTACATCATGCTGATTTCCACTTTGTGTTGAGATAGAAGTAACTTTTTACCCTTCAAAGGGAATGTACCGAAGTTGGGCTGCTAACAGTGTGGCCTAAGGTTGGAAAGAAATTTTTAAAAGCTATCAGGGAACTATAAAGTGTTTATCTTTCCCATTTTATTTATTCAAGGAGCTATATCAGATCATTGTAAAAGAAAGAACCCTATTGCTGAAAACAAATGCATGCTATCAAAATTTATCACAGCGTCCTTTTCAAGGTTGGGTTTAAGGTGTTAAAGGTTGGATGGGTTTCATCAGAAAGAGCTTGTAGGATGTGAAAAGAGATCGAGGTTTAACTTAACTATTTGTCTTTGGTGAATTTACCATTGGTGAAATGGTTTAACCAGCCACAAGCCATCCTTTGAGGGCTTCAGCTAGGCAAACCTATTAGGAAACTAAGGATGAACAAATTGAAGAAATGATTATTCTTACCATACGTGTGAAAATTTTGCTGTCAGTAATTCCAATTTTACTGTAGTTGAAATTGGCAACATACTTGGGAATTTCTTGCAATACTCTTCCATCTATGTGCAGTGGACATATATTCTTGCTAAGCATGAATTGGTTAGAGTTTCACTACAGATAATTTACTTAGTTTTTTGTCCGACTAAATTTTGTGTTTATACAAACGTTTTTTTATTTATTTTTTGTATGTATTTGGTTGAGTAGTGTTCACCTATTAACTAGAAAAATATGACTTTCTCGGAATCTTCTCTGTAAGCATGCATTAATCAGTGTCATTACGTCAATCTGTTCATCATTATTTTGTTACTTGTTCTTTTCATGGACTAGTGCCCTAATATATGAGAGATTGCTGAGGTCTTAGCTACAAATAGTATCATGTCAATTTATATTATCTGTTTTCTTTATGTTGTTTAGCTGCTTCAGCATATCTTTTACTGGCATTTGTTTATGAATAACTGATGAAGGTATATGCTATGCAGCTCACCAACCAAAACCGTTCAGAAAAAGAAAGAAAAAAAACACACACACACACAGACAGAAAAACCCCTCAAACAGAAGTTTATTAGTGCCAGAAATTATGGGGGGAAATAACTATGTATAAATCAACATTCATGTTAATTGTCGCCTCTTTTTATGATGGGCTATCTGCAATTAACATTTTTTGCTGTGAGGTCGCAAGTTTAGTGAGTCAAAACTGTATTTTGACATGTGTCCAATTGTGTTAGTGATTTTGATATTTATGTTATTGTTTCAGTTAGACCTCTAACATCTATCTTTTGATGCTATGGCAGTTATTTATCACAATTCTCATTGCCATGAATAGCAATGCTTGGTTCGGCACAGCAGTGCTTGTTACCAACATGAGGAACTTTCCTCTCAGTAGAGGCACTGTTGCTGGCATTCTCAAGGGCTATATTGGGATTAGTGCCGCAGTTTATACAGTGGTATACAGTTTGGTTTTTAAAGAGTCTGCCTTAAAGCTGTTGCTGTTCCTTGCTCTTGGGCTTCCTGTTTTGTGTTTGGCTTTAATGTACTTTATCCGGCCATGTACTCCAGCTTCTGGTGAAGAGTCTTCAGAGCGTGGCCATTTTCTCTTCACTCAAGCTGTCAGCGTTGTTCTTGCAATCTATCTTCTCTTAATCACCATAGTATACGAGATGATATCCCTTAGTCAAGCAGTTTCTTATATTTTGATTGCTATTGTGGTTATCCTTCTGTTGTCCCCCCTTGCAATTCCTATCAAAATGACATTATTTCCTGTAAGGGCCCGTATTGATTCTTCAGATCAACTTGCTCCACCAGAAGGTGATGCAACCCAAACAGATCCTTTGCTGACATCATCCTCATCAGATACTAATATTGGGAGTTTATTTGAGGCTGATGATTCTGATGTGGAGACACTTCTTGCTATTGGGGAAGGAGCAGTGAAGAAGAAAACGAGACCTAAAAGGGGAGAGGATTTTGAGTTCCAAGAAGCTTTTATAAAGGCTGATTTCTGGCTGCTTTGGTTTGTTTATTTTCTTGGGGTTGGTTCAGGAGTGACAGTGCTCAATAATTTAAGCCAGATTGGGGTTGCATTAGGCAGCGGTGATACGGCAATATTGTTGTCTCTCTTCAGCTTTTGCAATTTTGTGGGTCGTTTGGGTTCAGGTGTTGTTTCTGAACACTTCGTCAAGTAAGTACGCGTTGACTTCAATAAAATTGAAATATTAGACATAGGCTTTATTCCACCATTCTTGTTTTTGTTTTCTGAAGTTGTTATGCTGTATCTGTTGTTGCATTTGAGGATGTTTTATGTTTTGCTAACCCAATTGATAGACTTGTGTTCTCTGTACCCTCATTTTTTATTAATTGAAACACCTTTCAGACATGCTCATTGGTGACTTCCCGTTGATTTGTGTGTTCTTCCTCTTTTGCCTTCCATATAGGATATGATTAGCCGATTGAAATTTAATGTTGGTTCCACTTTTATTTTAAACCACAACATTCTTAAATAAGAAATTATCTCAACATTATGGACCTTGTATCCAGCATATGATTCCAATGATCCTATCTCCCCTATTTTTTTAATGATGGAATCGTTATCCTGCTTCCGTGAGGCGTTGATATTAATATCCAATTTTGTCTATTGCAGGAAAAATACACTTCCTCGTACATTTTGGATGACATGCGCACATATATTGATGATCGTATCATTTCTTTTGTATGCATCAGATTTCAGTGGTACTCTCTATGTCGCAACTACTCTGCTTGGTATCTGCTATGGTGTTCACTATTCTATGATGGTTCCAACTGTGTCTGAACTTTTTGGATTAAAGAATTTTGGTATAAATTACGGCTTCATGTTAATAGGAAATCCTATTGGTGCAGTTCTTTTCTCAGTTCTTCTTGCTGGTAATTTATATGATGCTGAAGCAGCTATACAAGGAACCTCCACCTGCGTGGGTGCAGACTGTTTCAGGATCACATTTCTGGTTTTGGCCGGAGTCTGTGGGTTGGGCACCATCTTGGGCATAATTTTGACAGTTAGAGTTCGTCCCGTTTACCAGATGCTTTATGCCGGAGGTTCTTTCCGTTTGCCTTCAAGTGCGATCCACTGATGATTGGGGATGGTATCATGTAATGACATCAAGCCTTGGTGGTTCTCTGGAGTTAAGTTCCACTGAATTCGTTCAGAATTACAGATAACTAGAGAACATATCTGCAGCTATATATCAGCTGTGTTTAGTGTTACACTATAAGTCGCCCTCAAGCAGGCCACCAGTATGTGCTGCTGGCAGATCGAGGAAAAGCTAGAAGACCAAGGTTTCGGGGATTATCATACGCAAATCGATGTATTATTGAAGAATTTTAGCCCTTTAGGTATGCTGAGTTTATTATGAACATTTGGGAGAGTATTATGCTCTTCTTTTCTTAAGTCATCACAGTTGGTTTTATGTATCGTATTAAGGATTCTAGAATGAATTCTATTGGTAACCAACCTCCATCATAAAGTGACATTCAATGATGTAACGGTTCGGAATGTCAAACTCAGTGGTCTTGATCTCATTTGTCATCTCACCTAACAAACTGCCACTCCAAACAAAAGAAAAAGAAATAACAACGATAATACATATCAAATTCTGTGATCCAAACTTGTTATAATCTTTGAAAATGAACATACATTAAAGAAAGAAAAATCTCTTTGAGAATCAGAATCTTATAGACTTGTCAAAGATTACATATGGATTAAATTTACAGAAAAGTAAAAGGAAGGAAATTCTAAAACCAAGTAGACTTTGCTGTATCATATCTTGACACTTTGCTGTATCTGATCTTGTAGCCATGTTTGCCTCTGAAGTTACAACTGAAAGATAGAGGTGTTTGTGAAGCTTCACCAAAAGCTCGGATATCTTAGGTATAGAAAATCTCTCTACAATTCTTGTTACTACAATGTTGCAAATCTAACACAGTAAGTTGGTAACACTTATCTCTATATGTGTCTCCACAATCACACTA
Source organism: Argentina anserina (assembly GCF_933775445.1). Classification (NCBI taxonomy): domain Eukaryota; kingdom Viridiplantae; phylum Streptophyta; class Magnoliopsida; order Rosales; family Rosaceae; genus Argentina; species Argentina anserina. The sequence goes on from NC_065877.1 coordinate 22,290,128, forward strand.
GAAGCTACTGCTTTGAATTAGAAACAAAGATAAAGACGAGTCACATACAAATACAAGGGAGGAGACAATGTCATTAGTCATTAATGGACTAGACCCTTGAATTTAAACTTTAGCCCAATGCATGACCCACCGACACCGGGAAAGCTACACAACCCTTGTGATGAACAAAGCCAAAACTCTCTTATGGTGGAAGAACCCAATAACCAATCTCTCACTACTAAAATACCATCGAAGAAAGATGGCAACAGTGAAGAAACCAATAACATACTGAGCATGCGCAAAAGCACTAGAACAAAACCTCGATCAGGTAGGTTTCAAGTCCTGGAACATAGTATCCCACTTGATCTCTTCAACTCCGGTGGACCAGTAAGCTTCGTCATCTGCGTCCATCTTCTCCTCCTTTCGAAGATCGTACACCATTGGACTGGATAAACCGTCGCCGTAAGACTGCCCCGAAACCACCACCGGACTACTAGCAGCTGTACCATTCGTAAGCAACAACCTGGTGCCTTGTACTTGTTTGGTCGCCCCCAGCTTCTTGTTCTTGCTCCTCTTCATCATGGCTCCTCTAAACCTCGCCCTGTATTTACTTGGCCTCGGCACGAGTGCCAGAGCTGAAGAGTCCTCACTGCGGCGAGTCCACGTCCGCACGAACTCAGCAAAACACCTCTTGGTCTTCTTGATCGCCACTATAAGCCTGGTCATGGGCCGCGGGGTGCTACTTGCTAGTCTACCCTTTTCTTTTCTGGCAAGCTTGAGGATCTCTAGCCTGTGCTTGGCTATGGAAATCCCCATGCTCTGAAGAAACTCGTGGTTGAAGTATACTATGTCTTCTTCCTCGAGCTCGTTGTGAGCAAAGCAAAGACCATACTCGTACACAGGCGAGGGCTCTAGGCCGGTTTTGGATAGCCATGAGAACCAATCCATGATGATGTAGAGTGAGTGCGCAATCGAGTTTGTGTCTGTGTGATGATTTCAGAGATGAGAGAGAAGAAGAAAGAGAGATAGTATATACAAGTATATAACTAGAAGAGAACTATAAATGAAGTGGGAGATAGGGAGGGAATGTAAAATATAAAGCATAGGTTTGGGTGGTGAAGTGGTTGAGGGTGACATAGACTTGCTTTCTTGAGGTTTTGGGGTTTCCTTTGATATGATCGTCTATGTAAAACGTAGGCTAGTTATTGGTTGAAGCTTGAGAGTGACAGAGTGACTAAAGAAAAAAGGAAAATGTGGAGTGGGGTATCGATGTCCATTATCCTCCAAAATGGGCAAATATGACATCCCAAGTTGGGTGAGAGAGCTAAGAATTCCATGTGGAATGGTAATGGCATAAATCACGGTATGGAAGAAAGAAACTAAGAAAGTGGCATAAATGAGCTCAAATTCGAAAATTGACGAGTACCCTGCTTTGCAAGCTAGGGTACAAATCCTGGTCTCCTTGAATCTAATTAAGTGAGATGTTAGAGATCTGAAGCATTCAATGTTGATTTCAGTTTTGTTATTGAACTCCATACAAGACCTTATAGTGAGGATTTAAAAGTGTATTTTGTTAAAGATTCTTGATATATAAGTGTATGAAAGCAGGGAAATTACTGATGATAAAACTCTTGCTCTAAGATTAAGCAAAAATGACATGTTTCCATGACACTTAAAGCATTTGTCAGTTTGTCAGATACAATTTGTATTATTTGATTTCACAAAATAATTTATACGGGTTCGAAAGAAATGAAATTACGAAAAAATATATATTGTTCTTTTCATAACTTCAACAAAGTTGCCAATTTATCGAGCAGTACAAATTATCTTGTCAATGCGTGATTTCACAACATATACATACGTAGTAAAATTTCACTTTTACATTGAGACATAATTATGTTCAGAATGTTTGTTAAATACACTACCGTCCAATTTTCTAATATACATCCTTTTATATTCTCTAAGGTATATTCTCTGAAAGAGAATAGAACCATGCATTAATGTATTGTATAATGTATTATCATGTACCAAATATTCATCACCACTTGGATGATCATAGTTTAGTTGAACTGAAAGCTAATCAACTTCAGAATGCTGCCTAACATATGAAATATATATTATGGACTGCAATTTTAAAACGTTGGCCTATATTGCATGAGTGGAATTTAAGCACCTAATTACAATGATTAAGGACCTTTTGAAGTCATCAGTTTTACTCAATTTATTCAATAATTTTTTTTAACTCAAGACTCCTCGATCTAAAGTATTCAATTCACTAAAGTGGTTGTTGTGCCATTTCACATTTGATTAGTGATCATGAAATCTTGTACAAGCAAAATGTGAGGGATCGGATCTACTTTCCCTTAAAACACAATCTTGTAATGCTAAATGGACCACCAATTATTGAACCACCTATGGACCACCTGACGTGGCAACTGATGTGACATGCCTACATCAGCAAAATAGAATTTTTGGTTTTCATTATTTTTTGGTTTTTTTATTTCGAAATTCTTTTCTATTCCACTTTTTTATTTTCCTTATTTATCCATAAAACCCTATCTCTTTTTCTTATGTACGTACTTTTTCAAACCCTTTCTGTTATCCACTCAAGCAACAATCTTACTCATCCTCCCACCTCCTCATCGATTCTTCGTAATCTGAATATTTTGACTTTCTGAATCATAGCATATTTGCCTATTCTAAACGTGGTTAGTTTTCTTTCTTTTATTAAAAGATGTCAGGAATTTAGGTTTGCGGGAAAAAGTGGAAGTGAATTAGGGTTTTAATGTTTTTTCTTATGTCTTGCAAGGTTTCTCATTATACATGTAAACATCTTCAATTGTTCTTGTCCTCATAGCTGCGTTTTTTTTCATATATGAATGGTTAGGGTTTCCATGTTTCTTCTTATGATACGTTTCTTTTCATAGATAGATGCGATTCCTTTTTTCAAATCTGAATAATTAGGGTTTTGTTCCTTCTTATTTACATGAAACATAGCTGCGTTTAATTACACCCTTGCCTTCATCAACTGCTTTGTTCTATCATTAGATCAGACTTTTACCCAGCATCAAAGACCTACTACATATTCACATTCAATAGAAAAACATAAAAATTAAACCCTAATGATTTAATTGTAGTAAATAAGTACACATAAGATGAAATACACGGGTTGATCAAATTATGCATTTGTCCTCTAGTTACCGATCATAGATATTTGCACAAAGTGTCCATTTGTGATCATTCATGATATGATTACTTGTTATTGTACGTATTCACTATGTTTATATTATATTACTTGCTTTCAGGTGCTAAATAATGGAACAATTGTCAGACGAATCAGAGAACATTCCTCTCCTTAATGAACAAGGTATGTTATCTATACCAAAAAGTTTCTATCAATATACAGTCTTTTGTTTTAGTGGCACATTTGTGAAAATCATTTATATATGATCTAGGAACAGAAATAGATGATTCATCAAAGAGCTTAGACAATAATCAAGAAGAAGAGGGAAAAGACATAATGCAAGAGCCTAATGTTGAAATGAGTTTTAATTATATCGACGAGGCATTTGAATACTATAGGAAATATGGGAAGCAATCAGGATTCCCAGTCAAAAAGAGAACATCAAGAAAGGGAGATGATGGGAGTACAAGATATGTTACTATTTCATGTGGTAGAGCCGGGAAATTTAAAAGTACAACAAGTAACTCTCTAAAGCCTCGTCCAAGTGTGAAGACTGATTGTAATGCACTTATTAGACTTGGTAAATCCCCTGATGGAAAGTGGAAAATTAATTATGTAAAGCTTGAGCATAATCATGGTTTTAGTCCAAGAAAGTCTCGTTATTTCGTAGTCAATCGTGGATTAAGTTCATCAATCAAGAGGAGGCTTGAGTTGAATGATGTTGCTAAAATAGGGACAAACAAGAGTTACAACTCGATTGTTGTTGAAGCTCGGGGATATGAGAATGTACCATTTTTAGAAAAAGATGCTCGAAACCACATTGAAAAAATGAGGAGACTGCGGCTGAAGGAAGGTGATGCTAGTGCAGTTCAAACTTACTTTTTGGATATGCAAGCTAAGAATGTTAATTTCTTCTATGCCATTGATATAAATGAAAAGGGTCGACTGAGAAATTTGTTTTGGGCAGATGCAAGGAGTAGGGCAGCATACCATGAATTCGGTGATGTTATTACATTTGACACTACTTTTTTGACAAATAAGTATGAAATGCCTTTTGCTCCATTTGTGGGGGTTAATCATCATGGACAGTCGATATTGCTAGGATGTGGGTTGATTTCAAGTGAAGATAAAGAGACATTTGTTTGGTTATTCAAGTCTTGGCTAGCATGCATGTTTGGGAATGCTCTTGGTGGAATTATTACTGATCAAGATAGAGCTATGAGAAACGCCATTGAGATTGTCTTCCCAAATACTAGGCACCGTTGGTGCTTGTGGCATATACTAAAGAAACTTCCTGAAAAGTTAAAAGGATATGCAAAATATGAATCTATCTCGATAACCTTGTTAAACACAGTTTATAATTCATTATCTCGTATTGAGTTTGAGGAACGTTGGGATGAGATGATTAAGAAGTATGAGTTGCAGAAAAATGATTGGTAGGATGTCATGTTTGAGGAGAGAACTCGTTGGGTTCCAAGTTTTGTTAAAGATTGTTTTTGGGCAGGAATGTCTACCACACAAAGAAGTGAAAGTATGAATTCATTCTTTGATGGCCATGTCAATTCCAAGACTACCTTGAAACAATTTGTTGAGCAGTATGAAAATGCACTGAGAAGTAAGGTGGAGAAAGAAAACCATGAAGATTTTAAGTGTTTCTCATATAGTCTTCTTGGTGCAACTCATTATGACATGGAGGTACAAGCACACGATATTTACACAATTTCAAAGTTTAAAGAGTTTCGAGATGAATTAACTGGTAAAATGTATTGTGACTTCATTTTTGTTGAAGTGGATAACTCAGTTTCAGAGTACATAATTTCTGAAGATATCAAGGTTGGAGAGATGAAGAAAACTGTTCACTTTCAGGTTTCATTCAACGAAGAAAGTGATGATATTCACTGTAATTGTTGCCTCTTTCAGTTTAGAGGTATACTATGCAGACATGCGATATATGTTTTGATTCATCATAAGAAAACCATGATTCCTGACAAATATATCATGAGAAGATGGAGAAAGGATGTGAAGAGATGTCACACAATGGTTAAAATCAGTTATGGCGGATGGGATGCTAGACCTGACTCACAAAGGCTTGACAAAATGCAAAAGAACTTTGACGATATTAAGGAATTAGCGTATGATTCTGAAGATAAGTGTATGATAGTTTTGTCTTGCTTGAACAACCTAAAAGATGAAGTATCCAAACACGAGTCCAACACCATTGGCGCTTGTGGAGGTGTTGAACCAGTGCCTGGGTCACCTATCAATACTAATGGGTGCGAAGTTGATGGTATTTCAAATCCAAGTCAACACATACTTACTCCATTGGTTAAGAAGAGAAAAGGTCGGCCACCATCTAAAAGGAAGGTGTCTAAGGTAGAGGAAGAGGTAAGAAAGAAACAAAAAAGAGAACAAAAGAAGAAAAATGGTGAGACTAGTGCTAAAGAAGAATCTGGACGGAAGGTATGAGCTTATAATGATTAATTTCTTTTATTTATTATTTTAAAACAGAGGTTGAAGTTTGTTTGTCCAAGAATAATAATGTATCATGTATTGTTATTTTGTTTTTGTAGAGTTCAAGCACAGCAAGTCGCCGACCCTTAGAAAAGAATGACTTTGAGAAAGAACAAGAGAAAGGAGTCAAAAACAAACAAAATGGAAGGAGTAAGTCTGCAGCAAGCAAAAAGCAAAATAATGAAGGAGAAAGAATGAAGGTAAAATGTCTAGCTTTTATTTTGTAGTGTCAGATTGTAGTTTCTAAGCCTAAAAAATAGTTTTATCTTATGAAACATTGTGTCCTTATTTTTCTATAGGACATTTCAACCTCCACAAGTGGCAATACCAGAAGAGTTCGTATACCATCGAAAAGACTATTGGAAACGATTTGATGGAAAAAAATTGACTGAAGGTATATATGTGTTCAAGCTCTATTTAGTAAGTTATTTTTGTGTGAATGTTTTTGTATATAATGCTGTGAAATTGATTTGATGCAGGTAAACTAGGTGATCTTGTTTGATTACAACATTGACCAGGAGCAGAGCTTACATATTCCAATTGATCTTGCTAAAATTAATGTTTTTTTTTTTACATTTTCTTTTGTGTCTTATATCCCAGTTGAAAGATTTTTGTCTCACATTGTAGTAGAGATTTCTTTCATGTTTTTTTTTGTCTTTTTTATTCACATAACAACTTTTGCCATATGAAACATAAGGATTTTGTAAGTAACATGAGACACTGAGTATTGAGTATGTATATGCATTTTTGCATTGAATAAAATAAGTTTGCAACCTGTCAAAAAATGAATTAAGAAGCATAAATAAGATCATGCTGCAATACAAGGTGTATATTGTATGACTCATATTGTCTAATGGCTTTTGGTACCAAATCCTACACGTCCTAAGAGCTTATTGCTAACATTAGAATGTCATCAACCAAAACTCTAAACATATCTAGTTCATGGTCTATATTCATGTCTAGCTGCACCGTTTCAAGGTAGGCACTCTATATAGTGACATCTTCCGCAGTCTTAAGTCCTTAATCTAATCCCACTTCCCTTCGAATATTATGGATCATTGAGTATATATGTATGTCTTTAAATGATAAATTTTCATTCAATCGTGCAATAAATTGATTAAAGTTTTGAAGTCAAATTGATTAAGGTTCCACAAAAGATATGATACATGCCCAACCAAGTTTTGGCTGATTACAAGATATAATTCTTGTAACAGTGCTTGTGAACTCATAAACTAATTAACTGAGAAAGAGATGATCGATAAAAGCTAAGCGAAGAGGTTAAGAGTATGATACTCATAACGAAGTCTTTGAGAAATTAAAAAACGCAACTATGAGTATGACAGTAATAAGTAAAGAGTATGTTTCTCAAAACCTAACCCTTTGAGAAACAAAAAAAATCCCAATTCAATTCCAGTTCTGATCCGTCAAAACCTAAAGTTCAAACATGTTATGAAAAAGAAAAAAAACAAACTTTTAGAATAGATAAAAGTATTCGTTAAAATTCTAAAATCAAATTGGGAATTCGATCAACTAGAAGGTGGGTGGGGGGGGGGGAGGGGGGATGAATCGTTGAGAGGAGAACATGGGGTGTAGAACAACGTCTGTTGAAGCAGATAATTTTGTATTGTTTGAAATGATGAATAAGATATAAAGAGATAGGGTTTTATGAATAAATAAGGAAAATAAAAAAGTGGAATAGAAAAGAATTTCGAAATAAAAAACCAAAGAATAATGAAAACTAAAAATTCTATTTTGCTGGCATGCCACATCAGCTGCCACGTCAGGTGGTCCATAGGTGGTTCAATAATTGGTGGTCCATTTAGCATTACTCTAACTCATGTAAGAATCATCAGGTGACACAATATTACTGCAGTAGGCTTTGTCAGTATCTGCTATATATCAGTAATTATCTGCTATCCATGACTATTAATATCCAGAATTTGCAGGAACATATATGAGATTAATAATTTAATCAAAAATACGAATGGTGCGGCTATTGCTACCCTACTAACTTCTTTGTTCACCCCATAAAGATTTCATACTAAAAGACTATTACCCAAGTGCAAAATAACTATTAAGTACACTATTTTTTTAAATACATAATGAATATAAATAATGAATTAATTATATGTATACAAAAAAAACTTAATTTTTCATGAAATATTAATCTTTTCCACCCAATCTAAAAACATTTCTCTCTATTCATTGAAAATTTTCATCTTTTTTGTTCGATATTCATATGATATTCGTTATTCAAATCATAAATCATTATTGTTAACTTCTAATATCTTTATAATACCTGGTGAACATCACAAATAAAAATTCTAACACCAAAATCAATCTTTTTTCATTGCTCAAAGTTGATAATCTATAATTTTTTTTTCACAACTCAAAGTTGTTAATCTATGAATTTTGTGGCAATTATATTAGATAAACACTTAATTTTTAGAATAAATTAAAAAGAAATATATCATTAAGAAAAAAAAATGAATCAGATTATGATTCTAGTTGGAAATTGTATGATTCCTTTTATATTGCTGTAAATTAATTGAAAGATTGTATCTGAAAATTATCTTTTTCAATTTAATATGTCATATAAGGACAGTTTTGAAAAACAAATCGGTGAAAGCAAATTTAATATTAAATTTAAAATATTGAGTGAAATGAGTAGAGGGTGTGAACAAAGTAGATAGTGGGGTAAATTAATTGAAAGATTGTTTCTAAAAATTATCTTTTTCAATTTAATATGTCATATAAGGACTGTTTTAGAAAAAAAAAGTCGGTGAAAGTAAATTTAATATTAAATTTAAAATATGGGGTGAAATAAGTAGAGGGGGTGAACAAAGTATATAATGGGGTGACGAATATATATATATATGTGTGTGTGTTTTTTTATTGTTTGAATCCTTATATATATGCTGTGTGACGAATTAGTATCTTATATATCTATGCAGAGGTAATAATCTCGACCTCAAAAAAAAAAAAATAGCCGCACCCAAACACGAAATACATAAGATAATTCTTCCATTTCTTTTGCTCTTTCCATTAGCTTACACGTTGAGCTATGGTCATATTGGACCATAATCTACAATGAGACAAATATAACTATGCTCTAACAAGTTTATGATTTCATGTTAATTAAGTAGTTGAATAAGTTGAATATATGATTTCAAATCTTCATATATCGATGCTTTCCTGCTCGATCTACATGCAGAGAACTTCTTTTTGCAAAGTCACAGCTTGAAAGAAGTTTTAGAGTCAAAATGTACCTTCTCTTAATTATATTAGTCCTAAAATCATATTTATAGACTATATACTAAATAAAGTGCCTAATAAAGTCAGTCATAGTGTGTAAAAGTACGCAGCTTTGGTCGGCTGTCTTTAGTAGACATTCTTCCTTTAACAATCCTCAGATATTGCTAAACAAACGAAAAAGAATATAAACAAGAAGCCACTAATTCAATCTTAAATATTCATTAAACATGGACAAAGGTTTTGAGATTTGGCTCCAACAAACCAGTGACTAATCAAAAGGTTCAAAATAAACAATGCCTGAATTCACATGCCCCTATATCGATTACAATTTGGACTAGCAGAGGTTCACGAGGCCATGCATCAGAGTGGAGCACTAATGCACTATTTCCATGTGAAGGAGAGATATTCTGTTCTAAGGAGGATTTGTATTTTTCTTGATGATTAAGAGCAACTGGAGTTTTCTGGTACAGACAAATAAAAAGGAGAATCCTATCTGATAATCTGATTAATTAATTCTGATCCATTTAGATGAGATTGAAAATCCCATCAATCTAATTATTTATTCGTGTATGTTATGATTTTATCTATTGATGGATTATGTTACAAAGTGAGGTCCATAATTTGATATCACATGTTCATCAAACTAATAGAGAAATAGTAAGAATCTTGTTTCAGAGTGAAAAAGAGATACACATTTATCTCAAAGCAGTAGAAGAAGTTGGTGACAATAGACATTTACTTTTTATACTTTTAATTGCTTTTATCTGAATTCACTGATTCTTTGTTCTCATTGCAACTCTTGTTTGTCATCTTCACAAATCACAAGTTTTTCAAATTACAATTTAATCGAGCCATTTCAGTGTTCCTGTCGAATAGTATATTTCTTTTTAAAATGACTGTTTGTGGCTGCCCTCAACGAAGGACTAATAAAACAATGGGAAGCTGAGTTATTTGTATTTTGATAGGGTGTAATGTCTCTACCTCGTTAGACTCGGAGATTCTGGAATAATGAATCCATTTGATCAAAATTAAGTTTTCTAGCAATCTTAGATAATGGAGGAGTAGCACTTCCGTTCCATCATTGTTCATGTAATGGTTTTTCTCCTTGGAGAACCCTAAGCATTTGAATTATGTAGGTGGAACCAGATTCTATCATATAAGAAGCACTCTTGGCGTTCTTGGTGCCCATAAGATCCTTCACTGAACTTGGCCAGAAGGCACCCTAAATGGCTTGCAGTTTAGAACAAATATCTGGAACTTATCATATATGTAGGCTTCTAATAGAATCTGGGAGAAAATACCGGAGGGTAAATGATACAAAAAAAGGGACTGACAAAAGAAACAGAAATTGATTGCATATATTTCCAGCATGAGTTCATTTTGCTCTTGACGATGAGGCAGACGAGCTGCAAAAGGGCGGCATTCTCTACCACAGCGAGAACTGAAAAGTTCGCTGTTTACTCGGGATCTTGCAGGCATCAAATGCATGTCTGAGATGCCCTGCAGCGGCAATTGGAAGCACTGGTTCCAACTAAATGGAACAAGGCTACCATATTAGCAAAGAGGGCACATGGATCTCTTCACATACAAATTTGAATAGGCCCTTGTTTCTATTGAAGCTCTAGAATTCATATGAAAAACACTTACAGATGTGAAAGTACATAATGATTAATGAATATGGTTGAAAGGAGGGAATTCCACCATTTATCTGAACTGTTATGGTAACAGTTCTGTCCTGTTGAAAAAGGACTTATACTGTCCTGACAGTTTTAAACTCCAGAAAACAATAGATGACAATATAGCCACAATATAAACAACTATAACTTGTTTGAACCAAAGTGTGTAATAACATAGTATTATCAAAAATTGAGGATTACAAACTAGTGTGAGAACAAAGTATCACTTAGAAAACAGCATATTGCTGATCATAGAGTTACAACAGCATCTCATGTGGGAGAAGAAGAATGAAGAGAAAGAAGGAACAAGGGACCAAGAAACACTTTTGTGAATAGTTTTGAAATCAATTGTATACCCACAAGTGGAAGAAATGACTAATATTTGTAGTTTCCTCTCAAAAAGTCCTTGAGCACTGATTAACACTACTTATCTGAGTTCCTTATCAGTATTAAATAGCAATGAAACCAGAACAACAATCCACCCTTCCAGCCTTTTCAGATTTGTCTTCCTACCTTATAACTTCCTGATCAAGGGGCCTACTCACAATCACTTGCATTTGACTGTTAAGTATCAGCTAGGCAGCACTGGCATATCTCCCTGCGACAATCTTTGCATAAGCAGAAGCAATTTTGTTCATAAGCAGAAGCAAACTTCAAATCTCAACAGCAAGGATCATTCAGATTTGCTACTGAGGCTATAAATATTCCCAACTACTCCAACCACGCTGACTGATATTGCCATTACCAACATGAACCATGACACGAGCTTCTCTGCAAAGCTTAAATCCTCCCCTTTCTGACTTAACTTAATTGCAATGAGAGAAGGGAATATAAATCCCAATGACACAGCTGTTGTTGCCCCTGTAAATTTGAAAGCTGTCCAAATGTTGGGAATCATGGTAGATCCTAGATAGATAAGGGCCAGCAGGACCACCGTTAATATAAGACACCTCTTTCTACTCTCTGATAGTGGTGCTGATCCCTCAAACACCAATGCATCCACAGTTTGTCTCAACGAGAAATGTACAACAGGGAATACAAGAAGCAAATGAAAAATGTAACCAACTCTGACAATGTAATTCAGTGCTGAGCTGTAACGGATCCCAAGGTCCTTATCAAAGTTAGTCAGCACATCAGATTCTGTATCCTTTCCAAAGAGCAGATAGCCAGATATGGCTGTCAAAGAATAGACCACAATGCAAAGAATAGTTGTGATCCTTCCAACCCGGTTCATCTTCTGAGGAGACCGTCCTTCAAGCTCATTATATATAGGTTGAACATTAAAATGGCAAACATAAGCATTGGTCATGATAGGAATCACCACAAGCAAATCTAAGATGGCCTTCTTCGACCCAAAATCTGGTGACATCCTAGGAGAGTCTGTTTTTCCTTCAGCAAGCTTAATAAAAGCTATAGCACAAGCAACGACAACAAACACAACTGCAAGAGCTACAGAAGCAGCTGAAGTGATGCTTAAAGAATCAATCTTGTCTAATGCACAAAGGGGAGCTAAGAAAACCACCAACATAAACAAAATCAGTAGCCTTCTATGATCCCAAACTCCATGCCCCAACCACTGATCGAAAACCCCCATATGATGAAGTGAACCCGACATAACATCCCCCATAATGATCAAATACACCACCAACACGCCTGCATTGTTGACAATGATGCAAATCTCCGAGACTATCCTCGCGGGTCTTCCCAATGCGTACTGCACAACCTCCCCATAGGATGAAGCCTTTGACAAAACCGAAAACCTCACCAACAATTCGACACTAACTTCAGACAAAAGACCCATCAAAATTATCAAAATAAACCCCCAAACTACACCAAGGACTTTCATGGTGGCAGGCAGAGCCATAATCCCAGCCCCAATGATGGTAGTGGTGAGATTAAACACCGCCCCGGAGATTCCAGACCCATCAGGCTTAGACCCATCAACAACAAGGGGATAATTCCCACCATCATAATTAAGATTATCATCAAAATCATCCCCATCATCTATAATGAAGTCATCCTCATGATAGGCGTTGAAACTTGCATGGGATTTGGAAGCAAGTCTCGGGCTTCCAGTGTCATATTGAGATTGCAATTCTAAATATGAGTTCTTGCGAATAGCTGAATAGTTACTATCCATATTATATGATAACGAACGAATCAGATCTGAGAGAAAGGGGGAAACTTACAGGAGGTTTGGAACAGGGAAACCCAAAAAAGATTTGAGCTTCCTGATGTTATGATCTGGGTCTGAAATTCAGAAATAGATCTCAAAGGTCAACAAGTTGTGCTTCTTGTGTTCCCCTGTTCGAACAAGTTGTGTCCAATGGGGAGAGGAAAGAGGTGGAAGTAAATAAGGTTTGTGTATTGGTCTGAATTTCAAACGTGGACTTCCCCGCCGTGAATTTTGGTTTCTTGTTTTTGTGAAAGAGTCTTTTCTTCTGTGCAACTTACTTCTTCAGTTCTTCGTCTTCATTGGTGGCTTCTCCTTGTATAGTACTATAGTTTAATCCATAGGGAATATGTCACTTTTTCTTTTTTGGTTTTTTTTTTTTATGCTGAAAGTTAGATGAGAATGTGAAATATCAGAAGGTAGAATGAAAACAAGTGGGGTTTTTTTTTGGTAGAAACATTTGTGTTTAAGATATGTGTTTTTTTCTAAAGTCTTAAGGTTTCGACGGCAATTTCATCGAGATTATGATGTTGTGTCTAAAGCTCCAAAGTCCAAACGTAGTGTCTACTACTGTCTAGCACATATGCCACCTACAGCTTGTTTTACTTATTGTTGTGATGGTGACTGAATTTTGAGTTTTTTTTTTGAATTTTTATAAAAAAATCACATTTGACATGTGAAATAAGAAAAAAGTCACATAAGATGAGGAAATTAGAAAAAAATCCTAATTCTAAAACCATTACAGCGTTACCCCCAAATTTTCACACAAATTACAGCCAATGCCATTGTCTCTTTGTTTTCTCACTATTATGAAATCCACAGATCTTCACCGTACCAACAGTCCAGCACCATGTGCAGAGACTCGGCGACTTCATCGAGGTCACGGCCTAGGTACTACGACGACTACGAGGATGAGGACTGGACATGGAACACTAAACGAGGCTGAGGCGCGGAGACGACGACGTCAGAGGGACAAGTTCAGAGGCGCGAGGACGAGTTCGGAGGTGCGGGTACGAATTCGGAGGTGCTGGGAGGAGATCGGAGGCGCGGGGACGACAACATTGGAGGTGCGGGGACGACAACATCGAAGGCGCGGGGACGAGTTCGGAGGTGCGGGGAGGAGATCGGAGCCATGGGGACGACGTCGGAGAGCGCGGGTTCAAACTCTGAGCCACAGTGGCATAAAGATACGCGAGGACAGAGCTGATCTCCGATCTGGTGGAGTTTATCACGGTGGAGTGGGATGTGGTGATGTTGTTGTTGCTGGAAAAATCTAAGACGGAGAACATGGTAATATGGTGCCCATATCATTTTTATGGGTGCCCAAATAAGATTTTTTAGGCTCTTTTTTTTTCAGAATAGTGTTGTCACACTAGCTATCACACTAACTTTCTGCTGTGACAGGTAGTGTGATAAGAGGTGTGATAGGCAGTGTGATAACTATTATGATAGGCACATCACATTAATGTCGATATTTGGATTGTATGAGTTGATTTAAGAAGTTCAAGATCACATAATAATAAACAAATGTACGTTATTCTAGTCCTTCTTCTTCTTCTTCTTCTTCTTCTAGTCACAACAGTCACATAAAATGTTGTGACATGAGGTGTGATAGAAAGTGTGACTGCAACAGTGGTTGTGATAGGTAGTGGGACAATGGTTGTGACATGTATATAGTGTGATAGGGTTTGTGACAGGTAGTGTGATATGCGTTGTGACAGGGGTTGTGAGTTGTGACAGGTGTTGTGACATGTAGTGTGATATTGGTTGTGACAGAGGTTGTGACAGGTAGTGTGACAAGAGTTGTGACAGGGGTGTGATAGTGGTTGTGACAGGTAGTGTGATAGAAGTTGTGACATGGGTTGTGACAGGTAGTGTGACAGGGGTTGTGACAGGGGTTGTGACAAGGGTTGTGACAGGGGCAATGTGTGTGACAATAGGTGTGACAGTTAGTATAATAGGTACTGTGATAGTGATTGTGACAGGTAGTGTGACAGAGGTTGTGACAGTTAGTGTAAATAAATAGTGTGATAGCTTCTGTGACAGTGGGTGTGATAGCGGTTATGACAGTAGGTGCGCCAGTTAGTGTAAGAGGTAGTGTGACAGTGTCTATGACAGTGGTTGTGAAAGTAGGTGTGACATGCCGAGAGGAAATATGGAAATATGTAAAATGTTGTTAAAATTCAAATTAGATTGGTATAAGTATGCTCAGAATGAAGAGAATAGTTAAAATTAGGAAACTTTGAACTTCGGTTTCGCTGGAATTGCTTGGATCACCGCCATCGATGGCAGCAACATTTTGCGATGGTTGTTGCGCCTTGGACGATTGGTCGATTCGGAGTAGATAGTATATCAAATGAAATAGAGGAGCGACATCTTTCTAACGTACCAATTTTATCAAAATCTATCGCCGGACGGGAAAGTTATGGCCGAAATTAGAAGAAAAAAAGTGAGAAAATGAAAAACAGTCCAGAAAATATTTTTTAAGTTACTTTTCTCTAATTTTGTTGACATTTTTGTAATTTCCAGTTAAATATGATGACATTTTTATAATTAATTTATAAATAGTGACATTTTTCTAATATAAGTTGGGAGATGATACATTTTTATATTTTGTTTTTTTTGTTTTAGAGGTGAAAACGAGAGGGTCTCAATTTTTTTTTTTGAAGTTACGAGAGGGTCTCATTGTTGATGGTTGACATAATTTGTAATCTTTAATTATTATGCGAAGTTTCCAAGACTCGTGAGGCCGTTGTCTCACATATTGGCCAAAGTTTTATTCACGGTCTGGTTTTAAAGCGCTAGATAGACCGGGGAGGAATTGAGGACCTGGTGCCCATACATGGAGCATTCTGTTATGCACCCCCATACATTTTAGGCAAGGGTTTAGAAGGTGGAAGAATTTAGGACCGTGAGGAATTTAAGGCCGTGGTTTTCTTTCCTCGTTTGTACGTTTGAATAAAGCTGACACTGATTGACAAAAAAAAATAAAGCTGACACTGCCTTGATCATTAAATTTTTCGTTCCGATTCCTCTATTTCTTCATGGGCCCTGTCTCGCCCTTCATGGGTGCTATTTCACCTGTTGCGGGTGTCATCTCCGTTGTCTAGTTTCGGAGGAGTTTGGGCTTGTCATGATTTCTGAAGTTTAGGCGGTATGTTCAGTCGATTTTGTCTACAGTTTAAGACTTGTTCTAACTTGATGTTTTTTATTGTTTCGTGTCTATTTAATCTTTTCAGACTGTTTTCTCTTTTCTTGTTGGAGTTTGTCAATCTGCTCTTAACCTAAGTCTTTAACCTGAGTCCGGCTTTTTGTTTAATTTGGATTCTTTGATTTCTTTCCAAACTAGTATTTTTTTTTCTTTTAGACAAATACAACATTACAGCCCAAATATCAGCCGCTATAAGCCCAACTTTGACGAACGGTCAAACCCATTTTGTCAATTCATTTTGGGCCCAACTTCATCACCAGTCAGTTTGTCACGTACGAACCGGTATATCATCAACAGTGTAATCAATTCATTAAGAAAATACAAATTCTGATCCTCTGTTCTGTTTTGACTGGTTTCCATTATTTACTTTAATTAGTCGGTCTTAGCCTCTTACGCGCATCTTGTACGAAATACAATACCAAGATTTCCAAATCCAAACACCATGAGGAGAGATAAAGAAGAGAAAGGGTCTTAATCACACACCATATTTTGTCCTTTGTTGTATACATTTCTCATTTCTGGTCCAAATTATTCACCCAATAGGCCTATCTCTTTCAACAATGACCTTTTCTTTTCCCTATTTTTCGCATTATTGTCCTCCAACCTAAGCTGAAATGATAAATGCCCCATATCATAATATTCCATTTCATGCATGAGAAATGATAAATTGTTCAAAGGAGAAAAGGAAAGATAAATTGTATGACAACTTACAACAAAGTTTTTGGCTCTTTTTCGTATCGATGATATGGATAGATAGGAATTAGGAAAAACTGGCGGTAGGCCTCATCATTTAGCTCGCGATCCAATAAGTCTACGGAGGTCCGCAATCCCCATGAGCTTTTACCTCGTCTGATCCGCAAGAAAACCCGCTTTCGTGAGTAGAGGATTGTGCTTAATTTAAAGGTGTGAAACCCGGCTCGGCCCGTAAAAGCCCGCCAAGTAATAAAAAATTATACATACATATTTTATAATTATACATATATCAACTATATATGTCCATAGTACTAGATTTAAAAATTTTGTGACCTTTATATTATAACTTTATACTAGATTTAAAATAAAATTGTAGCATTATGAAGCAACTATATGAAGTAAACTTCTCAAGATCAATCGACACCAGCCGATGTGATCGGTATATATATTTAGTGACCCTGTAAAAAATTTATCCAATTCGAACCTCATCTGACCGTCGGAATTTCCGGTAAACCAAAAACACCACTAATCTGTCATAAGAGATTACCCATTACAAAGATTCGAAAGCCGAATGCCGAAAACTGTTTGCATATTTGAAATCACTTAATTTTTTCCACCGATCGTGCGGGTCGCACCGAGGAAACCCATTTAGCAAAACCCCGGTCAATAGGGTTTTAATATGTCACAACGTCTCTTTTTTAGTTGACGGTAGGTACGAACGGTCAAAACAGACGAAATTTTTACGTAGTCCCTAAATATATAGACATATCACATATGCTGGTGTTGATTGAACATACTTCGAACTTGAGTTATCGATCGCCAAAGTATCCACTAATGTATCATAACTTTTATATTAGGTTTAGAATAAAACTATAACATTATGAAACGACTATATGAAGCAAACTTCCCAGGAACGATCGACACTAGCCGTTGTGATCAGTATATATATTTTGTGACTCTGTAAAAAATTCATCCAATTCGGACCTCGTTTGACCGTCGAAATTTTCGGTAAACCAAAAACACCACTAATATGCCCTAAAAGATGACCCATTACCTAGATGCGAACGCCAAAAGACGTTTGCATATCTAAAATCACCTAAGTTTTTACCAATTGTGCGATGTCGAATCGAGGACTCATTTAGAAAAGCCCCGGTCAATGTGGTTTTAATATGTCAAAACGCCTCTTTTTTTGTTGATCGTAGGTACGGACGGTCAAACCATGTCCAAAACATACGAAATTTTTACGGGGTCCCTAAATATATATACCGATCACATCTACTGGTATCGATCGACAAGATTTAGAAACTAGAATTTATTTATACTTTTTTTAGGAATGTTTTTCAAGAATCCTTTTATTGTTTTGAAGACATGAATTTGGTTTTAGGCTTTCAGAAACCCCAAGCCCAGCTCTTTTCTTCTTTTAAAATTCAAGTCCCGAGCCCAATGCATCATCCCAACTCTCTTTTATGTCCAACAACACAATAGTCTCTCATTCTTTCTCAGTATCTCAGTTTGGGTTAGATTTGTTTCTCATTTGGACTTAGTTTGTTCCTCATTTGGATTTAGATTTGTTCCTCATTCCCTAGTGGTTTGTATTAATTGATATTTTATTTTAATAGATTGAATCAAGCAGAGGAATTAGCCTCCAACTTGGTTGGGTTCCAAACCCTTAAATAAGAGTATTGTGTTTTTTTCTTAATACAAACTTGCAAGGCCCAGCCCGCAAAAACCCGCAAGACATGCTTTAGATAGACAGGCTTGGATCTTCCTATTTGTGAAAATACACGGCCCGTCACTTATCTAAATGTACTAAGGCCCGGCCCGACCCATTGACGAGCCCTAGGTGGCACCATATAATATGAAATTAAACGAATGGATGAGGTTGTGAGATTGGTGATAGGGGAGAAAATCAAAATTGAATGGGGAACAAAAATTATTCCAATGTAAGTGAATGATTCATCACTGAATACTATGAATCGAGTGACACCGACCCCGTCACAGCCATCCATAAGTACTTTAACCAGCATTAACATCAACATTAAACACTAACTCTGTTACACAAATCCGTTGTTTTTTTCACTACGAAAACAAAAGCTTATAGAGAAGACCCCCCCCCCCCCCCCCCCCCCCCGCCCAGAGCAACTTGTGCTCCAAAGACGTCAAAGTTGATAGCAGAAAAAACACAACTAGGATACGAGGAATCCAAATATGTAGGAGAAACAAATTATGGCCAACACAAGCTAAGATATTAGCAACAAAATTAACTTTGCAGTAGACGTGAGTAAACTTGATGTCTTCAAACTCCTTTACAATATGCTTAATATCTTCAATGATTGGAATAAGCCTCCATCTGGTAAATTCGTCCTTACATGGAAATAAAAAAGACACCATTGTTGGTGCCGCCTTCCAAAACATACAATAGGTCGAGCATTCATTTGGAGTCGATAGTACTAATCGAGATAACTGATAACAACCAATCAATCTGCATGTCTAGAGAAGTCATGAAAGTAATGGGAACTCAATAAATTTTTGGATTTCGTTAGGGGGATTAAGAAGTTTATGGAGAAGTTTGACAATGGATATTCTGAGTTTTGACTCATTTTCACAAATCTAAGTTTTTTCCAACTTGATTTAATTTCCGATGACGACCGCAATAAGAAATTGTCTAGACCTTTGACAACCAGCATTAGCTTCCTCTTAGAGATGTGAAGTAGGAGCTTCAATTCTCTTGTCCAAATTGCCGATAATGGTGTTAGAATGACGCCCAAAAGCGTTTTTGGGTTTCAAATCAGGTTTCCAACATTATTGCATCATCTCAATGGTGTTAAAAGTTTCTTCACAATATTTTGAACCGTTGTATATTATTTGTTTGTTTAGATGAGAATTGAACGTCCACAACTTTAACGTTTTCCTTCAATTCATACTTTTGGATGACATTTGATTTCGACTCAGAGAAAAAAGTTGGGGTTTCACTAAGCTTTATGCCTTTACATAACATATGCTTGGTTTCCACTTTCCAGATTAATGTCGGACATAAGTCTCGAGATAATTTTTTTATTTCTTTTTTATTGAGGGAAAAAAATTCTTGGTCAAAATTCACTAACCAATTTCAAGCAAACGGTGGGCGTAGATCCGTTGGAACATGTGCAAGTCAAATGGGTGATTCAAGTAAACTCAGGTGCATTGAATAAGCTTCCAGTAGTGAATAGTAAGTAGGAAATATAAGTTGTTGATTTAGTGCGTTTAAAAATTTAAGAAAACATTCTTATTATGGGAAAAAATTGTATGTCGAAAAAATTGGTTGCTTCAAGTTAAACATACGAAGAAGAATTGCAGTTGCCAACATCGCGTTTTCTCCAACGATGAGTTCGTCGACTCATCGTTCATAATGATCTTTATTTGGTTGGCCACCAGACGATAAAACAACCCGCAACTAAAGGTACAGATATTTAAATTTGTTTATGACACTCCAAATTTCTTGTTTCCACGTTTCCATCATCTTAGTTAGGGATTTGGTCATATCATTTACCTATGTACGTATTGTATGGCTTTTGCAAAAGATAATCAAGAGTGTGACATGTACGTAAGATATATATAGAAATGATCAAAAGGACATACTTAATTTAATAATTTAAGAATTTTTATTATTCTATATAAGTATATAACTTTTAAAAAAAATAAAGACAAAATTATATTAATTAGATAAAAGTACATAGACCAATGTCAAAGCATCGAATAAAATAATAAAACATAGCTGAGATGCACAAATACATTTTAAAGATAATTAAAAGAACAACAACTCGTAACTAAATGCACATATGCATCAAGGAGTAAGAGTAACCTGGCAACCATGTGACCTGATGCACTAGACATCGTTGCACTCAGGGCAGGACCTAAGTGAAGACATGAAGCGAGTGCGAAGAATAGTGCCCTCTAATTTGGTTATTAGAGAAAAATTAAAAATTATTCAACGACTCGCCAAAAAGTATTTCAAATTGAATTTTAAGAGAATCGTCGCCAATATTACTGAAATTACTACTACTACTACTACTACTACTACTACTACTACTACTACTACTTGATAGAGCGTTAATTAAAACGTTTATAATAAATC
This sequence comes from Argentina anserina, assembly GCF_933775445.1. NCBI lineage: Eukaryota > Viridiplantae > Streptophyta > Magnoliopsida > Rosales > Rosaceae > Argentina > Argentina anserina. Next base: position 22,310,924 of record NC_065877.1, read on the forward strand.
ATGTAAAACATCATCGTTAGTATAGAATAAGCAGAGATCGTTTAGTCTAAAGAATTAAAGGGAACTCTAAACTTTTAGTGTTAACAAATAATTGAGGGTTTTAGATTGATTTTTAACTACTAATGAAAATAAATCCTATATTACTATTTACATGATCAACTTCTCTTTAACAAACTTAAACTAAATTTATCATTACACCACATAATTACAAGTTCGAACCTATCATGCATTATAATTTGACCAATTACATACTTTTTAGACACCAATACAATTAGAGCCTTAAGGGATCATCTAATCATGCAAGATTTCAATTAACATTTAGATTGACTTATGCCACAATCTAAATTTCCATGCAATCGAATTCAATAACACTTAGAGTAGAAATCAAACAAGATTACATTTAAGCACAAAATCTTTGTTGGAGACATGTTTCATGTATGACGTCACCCACCATGTTTTCATATGCAAATTTCCAGAATTTTTACCACTTTTAATCAACACAAACCGAACCTACTTAGGGCATGATTCGATTTATGTCAATATGGTTGATGAATCTAGCACTCAAACACAATCTTAGGGATTGCATCCAAGCACTAAATTCATATGCACATATTTGAAAATTATAAGTATGAGAAAGATGATTAGAACACAACAATAGATATATAAACTCAATAATTATAGGAAACCATCAATTCGGCAAAAGATCCAAAAATCCAATAAAACAATCTGAAATTTTCGATTCTTAATACAAAAAAATAATCTCACACAAACATCATACTACAATCTTCATAGATAAAATATTGTAGAAAATCAAAAACGAACAAACTCATGAAGAAGAGTTGCGAGAATCACACGTTGTAGGAACCTTTGAGGTGTGTCTTCAATGGTGATTTCGGTGGAGATGGAACTTGTATATGGGGGAGAATGTCTTGCTATTTTGGTGAATGATGTTTGAGGTAGTATTTTGGCAAAGGTTTGGCTCTTAAATGCAAAGGTGAAGTGATGTTAATTGAGAGGTGAAGCCATGTATATATAGAGGAAAGAGGGAGGGTTTGAACTTGCATCTTTCTTCCTATAATAATGGCATGTTTTATCTCCCTAAATCATGCTATGTTTTATTCCCTAAATTATGCCATATTTTATTTTCTAAAACATGTCATATTTTATTCCCTAAAACATGTCATGTTTTATGTTTTTAATGATCATCTTCTATTTAATTGTTGCATGACTTGACTCAATCTCTTTTTCTTTAATTATCTCTTCAATCCAATCTGAAAATAAGAAAATAAAATCAAAAGTAAGAGATAATTAGTTTCGAAACCTAACAAGGATTCCTAGTCAAACTATGAATTCTAGACCAATTCTGCGTTTTTAACTCATGTAAGTACAAAAATGCATCCAATACCGCCCAAGACTATTACTACAACTCAATGACTCAATAGTACAACAATAAGGGCTAAGCAAAGTACAAATTGAGGTAAAAACATGTTAAGAACGTCGCACAAAATGCTACTATCACTACCACTACTACTACTATTGTTGTTGTTGCTGCTGAATATTTAGTTATACAACATTAATTCATTGTTTAGCATCTACAATCAAGCAAAATAAAATCTGAGAATTCTAATATTTAACGCTAAACTCTCATCTGTCTCATATGTATTCGTTTTACTACATCTTAAAACTTCTACAATGATTACATTAAACTTGAGGAATATGGTAAATATGTTAACCCCCCCCCCCCCCCCACACACACACACACACACATATATGCATGTATGTATGTATGTATATGAGTTTTGGTGCCCACATAAGCCTTTTTGCCTGAGGTTGTTGCCTCTTTTGGCTCACCTCAAGTCCACGCTTCGCTACATTATATATGTCACAAAAACAGTGTAAAATAAGAGTATTTGTAACTATAATTGTAACCAAGGAGATCAAGAACCATCAAGAGTGACATAAACTCAAGTGTTAGCAAACGACCTATTAAGAATCAGAACCAATCCCTGAACAATATGAGCAGTTGTTTTAGATGCAAGATGCGAATGCGGGTGCGTCATGGGTCCAAATGTGGATCCAAATCTGACCCAAAAATAGGTGAAAAACCATACGAGGCCAAGTCCAAATAGCCTCACACCAAGAACCCAAACAAATGGGCTTCCAAGAAATGGCCCAAAGAAAAGGACTCAGGCCACTCCCATGGTAGGGCACCCATGGTGCATAAGCAACTATGTCCTTTGACAAAGTAGTGCATCGGAGCATCAACTTGCACCTAAACCTCGTCCCGCACCCCGGAGCAGAACCTTGTCGCCGATGAAAGCTATCAACCTCGATCCATGAATCACCATACCATGACCATGAAACCGTCGTCATTCAATCCAAAGTCAGCTCGGCCACCAAATACTTACGACCTGACATCGACGACGACTTGGATCCCAAATCCGGATCCAAGATTTCCAACTCGATCTTCTGACTATCCACGACAGCCACGGCTCGTGGAGAAAGAAGCACGATCAAAACCATGCACTAAATCCCATCGCCAATTCAAAGAAGGTGAGATGCAGCAACCAGATGGTTGAACATAGGGGATAATCGAATCTAGAAGACTTGCTTGGCTGATCCCGTGAAGGCTGGCATCGCAGACCAATGTGATCTGATGGCGAAGCCCTAGGGTTGTTGCCGCAGAGAGAAGAGAGCGAGAGCTCTCATATTAGGGTTTAGGGTTGCACCTAAACCTAAACCGTTCATGTTTTTAACATAAAAACACAATTTCGATGATATCGAGTTCTCGCTTTTTCTCGAGGGAAAGAGAACATGGGAGTTGCTTAACGCCATGTCGTCATGTAAAGGAAGCTGGAAGCCCCCGTTTGCTATAACTGATGGGATGCCTTTTTTCTGGAAATTAGATATCTTCAGTGGACCTCATACTTTTGTTTTATTTGTCTCTTTTTTTTTCTCTCTCTTAAGTGTGGTCCTACTTTGATTAACTATAAATGTTTGTCGAGGATATGGATGTGATGGGGTCCCAGTGGTCTCGTACCCACACTCGGTTTTTTCTTTTCTTATGGAAAGCCTTATTATCCCTATGACTAATTTCTTCTTCTTTTTATTTTCGACAAGACTAATTTCTTCTTCTTGGTGAGGCCTTGGGGCTCACTTTGCTTAATTCAATTTGTAATAACTCGGTCCACAATTATTTGTAAAGTGAGCTACAATATTAGATTTGTAGACTGAAGTATTACAAATACTTTTAGAGCCCCTCTCCAAGGGTATCAGGTCTGATTTCTTTATATGGGTGCATTGTGATGACCTTGGCTGGTAAGTTGATTATCTACATTAAATAATTCATGTATTTTGTGACTATAGAATGTAAATACATTTGTGAGCCATCGTTTAGACTTATGTAGGTTTACAATAAAAAACGTGCTCCTACAACTTGGGAGTAAACATGACTATATCCTCTTGTTATAGGCAATGTTTTAAAAAGGCGTGTCTTGAGACAATGCAAGTCAATTTGGCCTCAAGGCTCCATATATAAGGCTTTGGACACGAAACACATCACATTTGGCTCGCCTCAACACGCCTCAGCATGCCTCGACACGCCTCAGCGCATATTTCACACTATATCACGTCTTGAGATGAATTTAATAATGTTGTTGACGTGTATGCAACAGCTCTAGTGGTAAGTAGAGAAGATTTAGAATAAGAAAATTACAATTTATGAGTTTATTAATTTAAAATGTGAATTTAAAATATATAATTATTTATTTGAATTAATAACTATTTTATTCACATATTTTATTTATTTTATTATAATTTGAATATTTATAAAGCACAAAATGCTTCGACTCGACACCTTAAACCTTATAAGGCTTAAGACTTCGACAAAACGCTTCACTCCACGTTTTCGCCCTACATTGGTTCTAGGCGTGTTTATATGGGAAAGAATGGAAACTCCTTAAAAGAAGAAAGAACATGCCACCTGGCCCTGAGACTTTTAAAATGAGCATCTCCCTCTCATATGCTTCATGCATGGGTACTACACTACTACATTCTTCTGCTTCGCCTAAAAATGTGTTAAGCTTCCCTTAGCCAATGGGTCATTGAAATTAGGGGAAAGGATAATGTGCACCTTGGAGTGCAGGCACCAACACGCGTGTGGCACACATGCCTTTAAAATAATGCATAATAGCCAATTAGATTGATTCAACCTCTTCAATTTCATGTTGCACTTATGCCGAGACTGACGCTGTTTTGCTAACATAATCTTAAGTTAACAAGTAGAAAATAAGGATGGGTAAATATTCTGATATTCAGTCTGTTTAATTACATCAAGGTTAATTTGAAATTGGAATGCCAAACACAGTCGCACAGAGGTTCTCCGATTATGAGCCGCCACAATAAAGAAGATTATTCTTTACAAGGAGATTTCTCATGAAGTTCATTTTGGCCATGCTTAAGGTGGCTCACTGTGTAATTGCTTTGGACAACAACTTCTGGATTGGACAAAACCCGATCAGTTGCGTTAGAGCTAATAATCCAGATCGCCCAACCCATCGATCCCACTTTATCAGTAAGGGGTTTTGGAGAATGGGTGTGATGGTGAGTTTGGGCGGGGAGTACTTATGGTGGTGGTGAGATGGAACTCATGGAAGTAACACTCCGGTCCTAGTGGTGGTGGGATATGGTCAGATGGGGAGACCTCTTCTAAAATTCTTTATGCGGATGTTTCTTGATTATTCAGGAATATATTAGAAGGCTTTGGTACTTGAAGAAGTCAGAGCAGACGACAAAGCAAATGGAAGATGATAATCATGATATGGGTTTTGTTATGTTTTTCGTAATTTACCTCTTTACCCATTTTAAAAATACTATAAACTAGGTTTTCTAATAAGTGGTGTTTCTGTCAATAAGATTAGCTATTAGGGTTATATAATTATTATTGTGTAGTTGTGTACTCGGTCATTTTTAGAATGTATTTATTGTGTCATTCATAATTCATTAAGTGTTCCGGAAGAATTACTATTCTACTCTTGTATATGTCTTAGCCTAATAGGTTTCCTGTTCCTACGGGATTGTGGTTTTGTAATGCCTATATATAGGCCCCCATATCATTCAATAATACACAATTATTTCACCCTGAAACACGTTATCATCACGTGCTCTAAAACCCTGAACTTTTAGAGCCCTAGAAATTTTTTCTCTTCTCCACCGCCGGCCACCGTCGTCTCCGGCCTCCGACATCTTCCCGTCGACGTTCCTCGTCGGCGCAGCCCCTGCTCGCCGTCGCTGCAGCCCCCCCCCCCCCCCCCCCCCCGCTGCTACCTCTACAGCCCCGCATGCAGCCCCGCACGCAGCCAGCCCCGCACGCAGATTCTGCCCTGCGGCCCCTGCTGCCCTGCAGCCCCTGCGACCCCCCTGCTGCCCCTGCACGCAGCCTCCGCAGCCCCGCAGGGTATCCTCTGCATTCGCTCCGCAAAAACATCTTTTTGCCCCGAAAAACCCCGCATCAGAGGATTCAAAATTGCTTCTCCCGCATATATACGCAATGAACGCGAACTGCACAAGCTAACTCTTCGCTCAAGAGAAGCTACTCTCGTCTTCTCTACCCTTTTTGGGCCTTTAAACTATTTCTCTTTTTTCCTTTTTATTTTCCTATTGCTTATTAAATCGTTTATTTGCACGTTTTCGTTTTCTAACTATGTTTCACGTGCTTGCATAGGACAAGTGATCACTCGTCGTACTATGGTGATGACATTCATGCCGAGATGGACGATACTTTTGTCATCTACATATGATTTTGATCGTATCCTCCCAAGATTTTTATGTCATCGGACGAAGATCGAAAAGGAATTCAACAAGCAACTTATGCATGACGATCGATTTGCAGAGCAATTTACTTATATGCGGTCTATTTGGCAGACCAACAAGTATGTTTTTTCTTAAAGTTGCTGCTTTTGAAGATATATATATATAAATTATCGGGCGCTATTAGCCTTTTTCATGTCTTCTTTTCCGGCCTTTCTTATAACGCCGATGAGACCAAAGAGGGATATGATTCCCCTCTTGGTCGACGTTTTTCGTGTGACGGTCCTGGAGGAGTCACGTTATTATTTAAAAAGGAAGATATCGATTTCGTGTGGTCGCCTGAGTGCACCGCTGTTTTGGGTGCGATCATGAGAATCGTCGATATGCATCGATTATTTTGTGACCATATACATCACAACCCTTCTAATTCCGGTTACATACTTGAATAGTTTCGATTATTCGAAACCTATACAACTCTCGTTTCTTATGGATGCGTCGCCATCGCGACTGTTATTTGAATGTTTGAGTTTCTTAAACTCATGTCTATAAACGATAATCTCAAGGTCTACGTACTCATTTATTTGAGTTGATTCATTACTCTGATGCAGCACTATTTGCTGACAAAAAGATCCCAAAAATAACGAATTCTATGGGACACACTTAAAAGTGATTTAATGAACGTCTATGACGACGTATTACCAGAGTTGACCTTGAAACATGCTCCACATCCGAGAAACACATGTCATTTATTGGCACATGTATCTATTTCTCGAGGGAATTTTGGAGATGGAAACGTAACATTCTTCCATTCTCAAGTAAGCACATTTTGAGCCTCAGGCTAAGGCTCCGCCCAATCAGATATGCAAGATTTTGTTGCTACAGACTTTTGATTAGTCAATCTATTTTGACTATGTCTTCTGCTTACTATTTTTCAAGTATGACGTTGGCATTGCCATGATTATTGCTCGACTTTAGCTTAAGTCGTCTATTGGAATTGGAAGCTTGTTTGTGTTGTATTAAATATTGGCATATTCTATAAAATCTCTCGTATTTCTTGTTTACAAGATTGACTCGTGAGAATTTTATTTGCCTTGGCTTAGCATGCATGGTCAACGTTGCAACTCACGTGGTTTTTAAATTGGCCGCTTTTGGGTTACATGGGACCCCAATAACACTACATTGTGATTTTGGACTTTGAAATTTGGAAAACGGACCTCGGAACGTCAAAATTGACATCGTTTTTCCCGGTTACTCTTCCGGCGTTTCCGGAACGTTTTTTGACGTTTTACCGGCGTATTCGCCGCCGTCCGGCCATATTCCGGCGTTTCCGGCACCGCCATCCGGTTCCGGACGGCGTTCCCTGTCGGACCTGAAGTTATGGCCTCCATACCGGCCAGGTCCGGCCACTGCCGGCCAGATTTCCGGCAATCGGTGCCGCCGGCTTCCGACGAGTTTTTCCGACGTTTTTTTTCGTCGTCTCTCGTCATGTTTTCCGCATATTTCAGCAGTTCTTGCTGTCACGTTTTCCCAGTCCAAAATTCACCCGGTTTTGAGTTAATTTGACATGGTTTTCCGGTTAATTTTCCGGTTTTCTCCAAGTCGTTTCATAGCTCAAATGATTTTATTATTATTGGTGACCACCCACACCAATTGGATGGTTTTTACCACCCAAATTGTTTGGTATTCAACTGCTCCAATACCATGTTTTTCCAACTCTTGAGTTGAAGAATGTAGTTCTATTGCCATGTGATACATTCGATGAGATTGCCATTTGTTTCAATCCCCTCTCTTACAATATCCTACGGCGTATTGTGTAGACAAGTTCACCGCGTCGTTGACTCTCTTAATCTTCATTTTGAGAATGTCCCGCCGTGAAATCGAGTGTCTTGCTAATTGCGTAACCACCCACACTGTCCTACGGCGCAGGTAGTTGTTTTACGGATCTCGTGCGGAGATTGTGTTCTATATCTTCGTGCCTTGCTAAGTTTTAAAGGCCATACATGCCAATGATGGATTTTCATCTTGATATTTGTGTTAAGAATGGAGAGGAATAAATCTGTCAGATTTCATTGACAGTATCTTTTTCAAGCTTCGACAGTAGCTTTGTTAGCCTGCAGACATCGTTTTGCTTTCCTGCAGCAGTAGCTTTATGTAACTCAAGATTCTTTGAATCATGGGTTCGGTTTTACTGTCTTCTCGGTTTTGACATGATCGTTTTTTGGTCATTTTGAGCAAGATATGATGATTCGAGTTCTTTGAAATTCACATTATCATCTATTTTTCATGTTCACGAAGCGATTGGAGGACCACCTCACCCATGCTCCACACGGTCAGGCCGAGCCTATCCGTGCCATGCACGGTGAGGCCGAGCCTGCCTATTTCGGTGGCTCCATGGTATTAAGGCCGTCGGTGGCGGCATCCCCTCTTTCACATGAGCTTATGATGCCTCCCGTGTCTTCTAATGCCTCCATGACAATCTCTGATGCCAATTGCTCATTTTGCAAAGCTTGTTCTTTTGCTAGATTTCAAGGAAGTCCTTATTTGCTAAGGCTCCAACCGAGAACATTCCATTCTTACAAAGTATTTAAGGTGACATTAGTGGACCCTATCCAACCGAATACGGACATTTTTCGGTATTTTTATGGTATAGGTTAAGAGCATCGACGCGTTGGTCACACGTCGCTTTGCTTTCCACAAGAAACGCTGCATTCGCTAAAGTTTTTAGCTATGATCATCATCCTAAGGGCTCACCACCCTTCCTATCCTCTCAAATCTATTTGATTAGATATCGTTGGAGAGTTCACCTCCACGACTTTGATGATTTCGTTTTGCTTATCTACTGGGATCGTCGTTGAACATATTATTCCTCATGTTCATTCACTGCACGATCTAGCAGAGCTCGGACTTGGTTATGGGTACTAACCTGCCGATTTTTGCATGGAGATATGTAATGATGTTGCATGCAGCGACACTTATTCGTTTCAGACCCAGAACTTGCCAAGCGTTTAGTGCGTACCAGATGGTCACTGGATACGGTCCCAACGTTCTTTTCACTAACGCCTATTTGGTTAAAGTTGTTTATGTGCCTCTATTGTAGTTATCTCAATGGGTCTATTTGAAATGATTAAGTATTCTGGTTGGTTATGATTTATGAATCACCAACACTTGTCCGTTATTTCCAATCTACAACCGTTGATCTCTATCCTGCGATATTAGCAGACGGTCACTTTGATGAGACATACTTCCCGTCGTTAGGGGGAGATATAGAATGCTCCCATTCTGGTTTTAACGCCAAGAATTGACGTGGTGTGGCACTATGTCTCATTAAGATCCCGCACTACTCAAAGTGAGCAAATGTACAACGCATTATCGACCTCCAGAAAGTCAAAGATTCGATGCTCAATGACTTTACCGATATTGCGAAAGTGACGAGATCGCACATAAATGCTGTGATGTGCCGGTAAGGTTGGGACTCTCAGAATATGGGAGAATTTCATATGACCTGGTCCTAGCACCGTTGGCACCATCCCTGACAGTGGGAAGGAAGCCGGCGATGGCACCATCGTACGCTGTGGTGTTGTCGGCGCCCGTGGTATTGTACCACAAAACAAGGGCGGCAAACGCAAAGATGGACTAGTAAGGGTCATAGCTTCGGTCTTGGCTCCTGCCTAGATGAGGGGGAGACCATTATTCTCTGGAATCAAAACCAGAAAGAAGCGAAGTGCGTAGGCACAAGTATTTCGCCCATCATCAAGAGATATTCTCTAAACATGTGTATCAACTAAGTTTCTGCGGGACGCTACAGACTCCTTTTGTTGATGTTAGAGAAGAATAGAAATCTCACGAATTGATCGTATACAGCGCGAGCGCGTGTTTAATGTATTGATCTCCCATGATTGATGATGTATTCGCTTATGCCCTTATTCCGTTGTAAATCATCAATGATGAGTAACTTGACCGAAGTGGAAAGAATCAATACAGGCTGAACTAAACTTGTTATGTCGGTCGTTGTTCGTAAGTGTAATGAGAAAGATGAAGTCATGCGATATACGCAGGACTTATGGCGCAAATATTGTCTCATTATCTTAGTATTGAGTACGATGAGTACGATGAGTTATATTCTCTCGTTATGGACATAATTGCTTTCCGCTACTTGATCAGTAGTAGTGTCCATGAAAACTGATTTGCAGCATATGATAGTGGTCATAGAATATCTGTAAAGGGATCTTGACGCAGATATGAGAGTGCCCGAGGGACTTTAAATGCCTCCAGACCACGGAAAGCTTATGTAATCAGATTGCGACGTTCGAGAGAACGTAGTACAATCGGTTGCAAGAACTCATACCCATATGTGTTCATATGAAGCTAATTCTTGATTCTCTATTCCGTCTAAGTATAGATGATGAAGAGATTCAATGAGCTATACATTCATACATGTTAGTGTTGTTGGGACACTATTTCTTTCATTATGACGTGATTAACTATGCGCCTATGCATTGTCATTGGACTTGCATTGCTTCTTTGACATGGGTTTAGTTTTACACTTAGTGAACCAACACAAATCATATCCACACCAACGCCGCCAGCAGCTCCAGCAACATCAACGTATGCCTTAGTGTAACAGTCGACACTGGTAGCGTAGAGGATGCGTACGGTTCCGTCTTGAACCAAAATCAGTCATTCATTGGTTCATTCCCCCATTCTTTTCGCGAAAGACACATTAAATGTGACAAATCAGAATCTGTCCAGTTTCGTAAGTCAACTTTAATGAGACCTACAGGACAGCTCGCTCGATGCAATATGGTGCAATTAGTACCGTTGGAAAGGTCTATGTGTCTACTTTGAAGGGACATCAACCTTTCATTCATATCTATCATATTGAGTGAGTTATGGCCGTTTTAGCAAAGTAGGACAGTCCTGTCCGGAAATTTGCAAGTCAGTCAACTTCAACAGAGCATTGTGAACTGCTCCGATCGGATGAGGTTGTGAACCTTATGTCACTGGAAAGCCACGGGTGTCTACTTTTCAGAACATTTTACGGTTCACTGATACCTATTTTGACGAAGAAGTTATGGCCGTTTAAGTGAGTGAAGGTCATTCTACCCGAGAATCTGATTTTCATTGCAAACTCTTGTTTTGAGTTGTTATGCAATCTTGTTTCCTAAGATCTAAGTTTGGCTAAGTATAGCATGGATGATCTAAGGATGTGTGGCTAGATTAATGATTAATCATTAGCCCAAGACTACGTTTGAGAAGCATGTAATGAACGTTGTATACGTTGTTCTTTGTACTCCATGATTATGGCACTAATCAGGGGGAGTCTACCTCACATGATGCTATCAAATGTAGACGGTGCGTTGTGCTCTTTTTCCCTTCAATCAAGCTTTTGTTTTTACCCAAGAGGTTTTTATTTTGCTTGACAAGGTTTTTACCGAGGCAACGATGTGTGCACCATGCAACCTAGGCATGCGACACAAGGGGGAGTGTTCCGGGAGAATCACTATTATACCTTTGTATGTGTCTTAGCCTAATAGGTTTCCTGTTAGAAGATAGATTAGCATCTCCGTAATAGATTAGGACTCTGAATCCTACAGGATTGTGGTTTTGTAATGCCTATATATAGGCCCTCATATCATTCAATAATACACAATTATTTCACCCTGAAACATTAAGTAATTTTTTAATAAAATTTATATAATATATACTAACGCACAATTTTATATACTACATGGTAGCATAAATGTGTATTCACACTCTTATATTGTATATGTATTATAACGTTTTATGTTTAGATAATAATATTGACGCGACCTTTTTGAAAGAAAACAATATTATCAAGGTATTCAATGAAAAGTGAAAACTAGCCATTCGAATCACACATATGATTGATGAAGATGAAAAAGGCTATTGAGGTTGTGAAGATGAAATGAATAAACCATGCAGAGAAAACTAATAACTCTGTTTTTATACGACCACATTAAGCCACCTCAAATCGTTACATCAAATGAGATCGAAGTAAATAAGAATAAACAGATATCATTGTAGAACGATAATCTGAAAACAAACAAGAATGCAGACACGTGTACAAATAAAATGTGATTTATTGAATATCAAGCGCAGGGTTACAATCTTTGTGAACTCCTCTGATTCTATCTCCGTATATGACTTGACTCAAGGGTGACGTGCACTTGATCTTGAGAATTTGAGTTTGATTTGGATTTGGATTTGATGAAGAACGAGCGATTTGGTCGCTTGATGATTCTTCGTGGACTTGAGTTTGGATTTGGATTTGATGAAGAATATGCGATTTGGTGGCTTGACGATTCTTCGTGGATTTGATGATCTTCGTGGATTTAAGAGACTTCGGGATTTGTCGAGGGTGATCTTGCTCAAGTGATTATCTCTCTTCTTCTCCAAGTCCCATTTATTCATGTTGAAGGGGGTATTTATAGTATTAAAGTTCCTATTTATAGAATATTTTAATGACACTAAAATAATAAATTTCTTTAATTGTATAATTAAATCAATATGTGTTTTTCGATTAATTTAAAATTAGTTATTCTCATAACTAAATTAAACAGAAAATAATTGACTTAATTATAACCGTTAAGGAATTTATTAATTTAATCAAATGTCCGATTACCATTTCGAATCGTCAACGACATTCAATTTCCGATTTACGTCGGAATCACGTAGCTTCAATTACGATCATCCATTTATGTACTAACACGAGTTTTATTCGGATCCGCACCAAATTTGTTGACTTTTGGGCCACATGTGCAATTTTCGGGCTATTGGTCGATTTAATCATTTAATGAAGATGATTTATTTTATTAAATTTAATGTGTCTACAATCATATGCATGAAGACCAAATTATTTTTAGTGTTTTGTTTTTTGAACAATGACACAGTCTATATAAGAGAGAAAATCCTTAAATGGTACACGACACTACTAGCGAAAATGTGTTTGGAGATGATTTTAACCTCATTTTTAATGGCAAATCAAACTGGGGTACTGTAATGGCTGATAGAGCATTAATTTAGGTACCATTTGGGTGTTTTTAAAAGTGTAAGTACCAAAATGTGCATTGAGGCATAATTCAGGTACTATTTAAAGATTTTTCTCTTTATATAAATGAAAAAACACTAACACATTTCGTTCTAGCGAACTACGTAAAAAGTTGAAATCTTAGTGCAAAATTGTATCTACAAAACTACTAACAAAAGAAAATCATCTAAATTTAAAACAAAACAAAGAACAATTCAAACAATGACTAGAAAACAAATATATTATTATTATTACATCCTCAAATCACTATTACATCCTGCTAGTTTTTGGTTGTTACTCGTGTTTCAAATTTGAGTTTGGGGGCGGATAAAATGATTTTTAGTGAAATGGTAATTATTCTAGTTTTTACGTTCTTTTTGAAAACTTCAATGGGTTGAAGTCAATTAAACTAACTGACAGAGACTTATTACTTAACAATCACATGACGTGCATATGACCGGTGCCCGCACTCCAGCGGAGTACTGATCCACTCTCTTGAAATTAGTCATCGTCCAACAAATTTATTTATTTAAAGAAAAAAAATAGAGGGGAGAGAGTCATTGAAAGAGAGGAAGTAAAATAAGACCTCCCACTGGCTCTGACAACTGACCACTACTACGTCAAGGGAGGCGAGGGGATCATTCATTCATGGACGAAGGAACCGATGTGATTGACCCGTTTTCTCGTGGTATTTTAATTCGTTATACCGGGTGGAGAGATATTTGAGAGGAGAAGACTCTTTAGTTGGGGAAAATGACATGTCGCCAAACGCTTGTCAGAATGCTGGTAGCACGGTCAGATAGGCCACTTGAAAACGGGTTTGATTAGTGTACAACCCCGCATATTATACATATCGAATTGGATGGTGAATAAAAGGTGTCTTAAAAAATACGTAAGGTATATGAGATGTATGGACGGTGGATTAAAACCGCTGCACGCATACAGCACTGCAGCATAGAATTTTCCACGTGAAAACCACTACTTATTAATCTAATAATGCCTTATTATGCACTCTTTCAATTCAAACAATTTTTATTATGCATCAATTCATAATATAATTTTTCAATTTTTTTTCCATAATGAACAACTATAGACACTACTTTCAACAGGCAACAGCTCCCGATAGAGGGACACTAAGTTTGACATCAAAGCCACCAAGACACCACACGCCTCACGTGGTGCTAAGAAGGCTCACCAAAAGCTCTGAAGACTTGGGAAGCAATAAGAAACACATGAGTTCCACATCAATTAGAAGCAATAATATTCGACCAAAAAATTAGAAGCAATATATCACTTTCTCCTTCACCTAAAGAATGTTTCCTTCTCTTCGTAATGGCTACGTACGCATTTACTATTTATATGTAGTCACTCTGTAAACATATGTACATTGGCTGACTTAGTCATTAGAGTAGTGAAAAATGAAAACCAGCATGTACGACATCCTTTTCTGATGGCTGATGCCACTGTGCATTTCAATAGAATACTTTTTAGAACTACTTATCTCGCTCAAAATATTCATAATTGCTAAATGATGAAAAATATCTTCCAACAATTTTAACCATCTCTCTAACATATTGACCCGTGATAAATTTTTGTTAATTGAGGTTTGTTTTAATATTGAGGAGATGATTGTTCTCTCTCTCTCTCTCTCTCCTTCTCTCTCATGTGTTCTTCGTCGTCTCCCCCTTTAACTGTTTTTTGTTGAACTATTTTTATCTCTGTATGCAACCGGCCTCCTAGTGAGTAGTAATCATATTTAGGAGCTGAATTTGATAGTATGAGTAATCAGTTATGAAACGTATGGTCAAAAGAAATATATATTTTGACCAAAAAAGAAATATATATATTTTTGACTGAGGTAAGGTATTGAACATGTTATAGAATCCAGATACCAATTTCCAAGTTGTGGACCATTTGGAAGGACAAGCAAATAATGAGATGGTACAGTTACAGTCTGGATTTTGGTCAAATTCCCCAACTGGTACATATTTCATCATATAACAATTAAGGCACAAGTCTCAGGTTTACAAACCCAGACAAATGGACAAAGCCAGGCACTTGGCTACAAACCGGAACTTGACAATGTACGTACCATCAGCTTCTGCAAATGAATTCCTCATTATTGTAAGTTAAATCACCAGCAGGGAGAGCTTTGTTACTCGAGTTAATAGTATACCCATTTTATTCATGGTCTTTATTCATCAGTAAAATAGGAGATAAACATATGGTGCTTTGTCACATTGTTTTATCACAGTAGTTTTATCATTCAAGGCTTCCATGTGATGTACTGATCAGGACTCGGGAGTGAGGCGAAAATCCTCATAGGATAGTTGAATGATCGTCTATCGCAATTTTTGGCACCTTGTCTAGCTTCCAATATGATCCCAGTGGTACTTGAAGCTAGCACCATATTTTATTTTTTTGGCCTCGAAACATGGCTGGTGCTCAGTGCCACTTTTGGTGACAGTGCTCTAATGGTCGATGATGCAGCTGGGATTCAGATATTAGATAAACTGATGGAGACAAAGAGTTATTCGTCTTGGGAGAAGTTTCTAGAGTTTTTATTTATTGGGCCATTTTTAACGAGGATTATTTTGTTGAGAACATTTTCAATTCACACACTTTCAAATCTCATATTTATATTTATATCTCGATCGTTTAGTTTATAGATATATATAAGTATATTATTTCTGTAAAATTTCATCAAATTTGACACTTATTAAGACATTTTAAGTATAATTTACTCATTATGAACTTGAATAGTTTATGTTTGTCAATTTTAGTCCGTTCATTCATTTGATCTAGTTTGATATCTTAACAAGTACTAAATTAACTGAAAATTTGTATATCTAATATACTATTATATACCTAAAATGTAACGGTTGAAATAAAAAATTGGTCTAATTAATAATTACTTAGAAAATCCTCAATTAATTCTTAATAAGATGATCTTTATTGGAAAATCTTTATTTGTTATTGGTAGGATTAGACCATGTTTGGTTGCGATCGAGCTATAGCTAGGGTATACAATTAATTGTGCTCAAGCTTTGGTCATGTTGTATTTTGTTTATAGGTTTGTGACCTATGTATTCAGGTTGAATAGTATATATGAATCAATTTGGACCAAATGCACGCATAGGTTGGTTCAAATACAGCACTACGTACAGCAGGGTCGCGGGTCTATAATGCTTGTTTTTAAACAATACCGATGACACCCATTTAGGCAGTCCGGGTTCATGTGGTTAAATTTATTTATTTTTTAGGGAAATGGAATAAATTCTAGTGACAAAAGCTATATGACGTGATAATGCGTCAAGCATGAACAAACTTCAAGACAAGCTATAGGGCATTGTGGACTAAGCTCATCTCAAATTACAAACTACGTACTGAGAAAATTAAAAGCTACGTAAAAAAAGCTGAACATCAATACTAGCTGTAAAACGAAAAAGAAATCATGCATGGCCCATTTAAGACAATATGGAGATGAGATAAACCAACCCACTAAACTTGGTACTTATGTAGCACGTATACTTGCACTTAGTTGCATCTTGCGTGTTAGATGGACATGACACGAACACACGTGAACACGCATGTCCGAAATTGACATAGTTTGGATACGCCCGTATCTGAAATGAACATGTGTGTCTGATGAAAATACACAAATAAGAGGAGAAAATTGAGATAAAAATGAAAGTTGCTCGTGATAAGATTTGAACCTTAGTTGTCAAAGGTAGATGAGAACTCCTCACCATTCCAACAGAAGTGGATTTTGGTTATATTGATGTAAATTTTGATGTATGTAACAATCTAAATAGTTTTAAATTTTATAAATTAATTTTTAATATATATATTAAAATGATATTTAATGAACATGTCCATCATATATCCGTATTAAATAATTTTTAATTTGTCGTGTCTGCATATTGTATTGTGTCTAATACATACACTCATGTTTGTGTCCGTGCTTCATAGCTTGGTACCAACCTATAAGCAAGCAAATTACATCCATCCCAAGCCAACTATTAGACCTAACAAAGGGGAGCTCCGCAACCATCATCAACGACAGACAATTATCGGCTTACAGACACCAAATCCACCATGGGAGCAAACCAGAACAAGTCGATACATCTACTCACCACAAAAATCTATTTGGATCGCACAATGCCTGATTACATCCTCCTTAACGACTCACATCCATGTCGGAACAAGGACGCTCCAACCATATCTTATTGAAATTGCAGCAATATATCTATTCAGTTATCACATAACTTAATCCATAATCACAAATATATAAATAAGACAGAGTAAAAGTTAGAGAAATCTGGCCTGTGAGTACAAAAGAGGCATGACACTCGTTGTCTTAAAGTCGTATACCCCTCCCCCCGTGTGAGTGTTAGTGGTCGTCTACACATTCCAAGATACAACCCTTATACCTCATATGATGTCTAATCCGCTTCACACGTTCACGGTAGACGAGATGCCAACTTTTTATCAATTGCCCATAATATTTAAGTATGAATTGGAAGTGAAGGGAACTTTTGAAATCAATAGATGAAGATGAAGAACATAGAGAGAAGAAAAGCATACATTATGTATTTCTTATGTCGGAAGAGTTCGATTTTTATATGAATTCTTCTTACCTGTTTTGTTCAAAACGACATATCTTTTAAAGTACCAAAATATATAACCTTCGGCAATAATAAATATAGTTTTGATTTTTTAAATAAAACAAAAAATATCATAAAAACCTAATAGATCTGCCAGACTCTCTCGGACTCATCTCTATCAAAATCCTAATTCCCTTCGTCAACTACGTTGCCTTACTTGACCCAATCCACAACGACGTGGCCGAAAGCCAACGCCGGACAAGCACCAATACAATCTTTTTTCTCTTTATTTTCTGGAGCTCTCAAATAGGGTTTTCAATGGTCCATCTTAGCTTGCAATTATTATCTTGTGGATTTTGTTTTTGTTGTTGTTGTTAAAGCTGAATATTCATAGACAAGAAATGGGGCAACACCCAAACAGAGACCCAACCATAATATGTAGCCCATTACAAATAACCAGTAAGCATTGTTGTCCAAATCTCAACTCAACAAATGAGAGAGGAAGCAGGACAAGCAACGCACAAAAAGAGGAGCATATGCTCCGGCACAACAAAATTAGTAAGGACAAGGGATTCCATCATTCCTCAGTAACATTGTTAGAGACGGTGGGGGAGTCTCCGACCAGTAGCGAAGACCCACCGTCCGAAAACCAAGATTGGCTGCCTCATGTGCAGCGCAATTAGCTTCCTGGGGAATCTATTTCCAATCAATCCGTTCAAAAAACCGGCACCTCAAGGTAATTTCTTCCATGATGATTGACGTTTTTCAATTATTACAAGTGCAATTTGTTTGCAACTTGGATATAACATTCCGAGAATCAGAGCGGAATCTCACCAATTTATAGCCTCTTTGTAAGGCAAGATCCACACCAGTCAAGACAGCATGGGCTTCAGCAATCTCAACGCTCTCTGCCTTCAAAACAACAGCCGAATCCCCCCCCCCAAATGATGACCCAAATGATCAAATATCACAACCCCAACATCACCTTTCGACTCATCTACCCAACAAGCATCACTACACGCCACAACTGTACCAGGGAGGGTTGGAGATTCAGAAAAAATAATGATAGATGCAGTGTATGAATTTACATACTCAGAAGCTGAAGGGCAGCAGCAGAGCTAAGAGAAATCACTTGGATTTTGGTTGACAGGGCAAGGAACTGGGACTGGGAAAAGGACAGCATGCTTTAAATTGACATTTTCTTTGGGAAAAGAAAAAAGAAACATTTTCCTTGTTGAGCATAATGGTACATTGGTACATCTAAATATGGTTCACGTACCCTCTGGTCTTGGATAAAAAACCCCACGTCACTACTAGAAATCTACAGCTTCACTCGCTTCCGTAACCATCACAACATTCTCACTAATTAACTATTACAACGTTATATCGCGATTACTCACCAACACTTATCGTGACCTGTATGACCGAATCACGTGATATTCAATGAGTTTACCGGGAGTGGCTAGTGGCATGCCATCGTAATTCGTCTCAAAATCTGGGGGTAAATCGCTTTCGAGGCCGGTCCGAGAAGGCTTGTCGTTTTTCAAGGGGATCTGGTGGTAGTGAATATCGCTATCCGGGACTAGTTTCCGCTACATTTCAGCCAGGGTTTGGACTCAATCCCATTGGTCAGTTCTCGTCCTAACATTCCAGGTCAAAGCTTCTAAACCCAGTCAAACGACTCTCATTGGCGGAGTACTGTCGAAGCTGCCGCAGGCAATTATCTCACCCGTATGTATCTGCTGAATAACAGTTGTCAGCTAGTGATTCCGCGCCGGTGGACTCGACAAATGCCCGGCTCAGTGGGACCCATATCTTCCTGGACCTATTATAAGTGCTAGAACTTATGCAGTAAACCTATCACAAGTGCGATAAGCTATTACATGAAATGATAGGTTATAGGGTGATCTGTGGAGCTGGTTATCATCCATCTTCTCTTTTATCTGTCGCCTCCTCCTATAAAAATCACCCATTTCTGCAAGTTGAATGTCTCCTTTCTCTCTCTTTCTCTCTTGGCTATATATAATAACAAAAATTAGAGAGAGAAAGAAACAGAGTTTACTAAGTGAGGAGAGAGAAAGCTATATCTCTGAGCTCCTGTTCTGTTCTGGGTCTCTCTCTCTTTCTGTAATTCTGGTTGGTGTTCTGATTTGGTTCTTCCAAGGTGAGAGCTTTCTCTGTCTTTGGGTTTTAGGAATCTCAAACTTTTGGGTTTTTATTTTTTGGTTGTTGGTATTTTTCTCCTTAGGTGGGTTTGCTTTTGCATCTTCGATTCGTCTTAAAGCTTCTTTCTTTGCCTCTTTGATCCTCATAAAGTTGAAAAGAATTCTCCTTTACTTTTGGTCTATGTTAAAAATCAATGAAATTGTTGATGTGTTAGTCAAAATGAATGATACAATGGGCAGAATGGGGTTTTAGTTTTATGATCTAGTTCTGGGTATGCGTTTTTTGAAGTTTTTCTTGCTGGTTTTGAATTTTGTGTGGATTTTTGAGCTGTTTGAAGTTGACCCAATTTGATTTTTATATGTATTGGTTTATGGTGTTGCAGATCTAGTTATATTTGGAGTGATATATCTGGGTTTGGAATCGAACAGGGCTAGACTGGGTGGTCAAGATGTCTTCCCTCAGTAGGGAGCTTGTGTTCCTGATCTTGCAGTTTCTAGATGAGGAAAAATTCAAAGAGACTGTTCACAAGTGGGGCTTGTTTCCAATTTTTTATTATTTGTTTTTTTTTCAGTTTCTTGTTATTGGTGATTATTTATCTGAATGTGTATCATTAATTGCATTTTGAATTCAATAGGCTAGAACAGGAATCTGGGTTTTTCTTTAATATGAAGTATTTTGAGGATGAGGTGCATAATGGCAACTGGGATGAAGTAGAGAAGTACCTCTCTGGGTTCACTAAGGTGGACGACAACCGCTACTCCATGAAAATATTTTTCGAGATAAGGAAGCAGAAGTATCTCGAGGCATTGGACAAGTAAGCTTATAGTGTTTTACTCTAAGTTCATTTGCTTGTTGGAACGGAAATTTTTGTTGGAAGTGTTTACCTGCATTGAGGAATTTTGATGTAATTAGATTGTTTTGGACTTTACTAGGCATGACCGGTCTAAAGCAGTGGACATATTGGTGAAGGACTTAAAGGTGTTTGCCACATTTAATGAAGAACTTTTCAAGGAAATCACTCAGCTTCTGACCCTGGATAATTTTAGGTATGTTCTCACTGTGATAATGTTTCCAGCCTTGTTAGTAGAGAGACTTGGGCAATGAGCAATAAAATGGTCTGTTGCACTGCAGGGAGAATGAACAGTTATCCAAATATGGAGATACAAAGTCTGCCAGGGCAATTATGCTTGTTGAACTAAAGAAATTGATCGAGGCTAATCCCTTATTCCGTGATAAGTTGCAATTCCCAAACCTCAAAAATTCAAGGCTGCGAACGCTAATTAACCAAAGGTAATACCCCATTAATTTCTCTTCAATAATAAAACATTAGCTGTTCACTTCAATTATGATTCATTACTGAATTGCAAGTGGCTAACTCACTTCAATTGTGATATATAGCTGAATTGCAAGTGGTTATCTCACTTCAGTGTTGTGATTTATAGCTGATTTGGATTTTTTGTATTTTTTCATGACACATGCTTTAGTTAAGATCATGTTCATCATGGCATTCAGAATGACTGAATGAATACATCATGAAGTGTTAATTCTAGCCAATGAGTGGTGAGTTGTGACATTGAATGCTGTAACATAAAAAAAATCATCAACATTCTAGCAGTTCCCAAAAAAGTGAATCTTAATATAATGACTCAATAGCATAGGGGCCTGGTGCATGTGAGTGTATCCTGGAAATTCTACATTGACATTGGTACACAAGTTGATTCCAGCATCTGTTGTCAGAAATTTTAAAAGCCACTAGTAACTAGTACTTGAGCACATTATTACCCTTTCTGATTTTACATAAAGAGAACTGATGTTTTCTTCTGTAAATTACAGCTTAAACTGGCAACATCAGCTTTGTAAGAATCCAAGGCCGAATCCAGATATAAAAACTCTTTTCGTGGATCACTCATGTGGACAACCCAATGGTGCTCGGGCCCCGTCACCTGCAAACAATCCATTGCTCGGATCCTTACCGAAAGCTGGAGGATTTCCTCCTCTAGGTGCACACGGGGTGGGTTAACACTCTTACTGGTAGTTTAATAAAGGATATGTGTAGTGTTTCTGTTCTGAAAGAGCTCTTATTGATGTGCCTGGCCTTGTATTTTCAGCCCTTTCAACCTACACCAGCCCCGGTTCCAATACCCCTTGCAGGTTGGATGTCTAATGCTTCCACTGTTACTCATCCAACAGTTTCTGAAGGAGGAGCTATTGGTCTTGGTGGTCCCTCAATAACAGGTTAGTTATCATATAGTAACTACTCTGGCTCTTAGTTTTACTTTGAATTATAATTTCTAATTGAGGTAATTTATTTCATTGTATAGCTGCCTTGAAACATCCAAGGACTCCCCCAACTAATCCTTCTGTAGATTACCCGTCTGGGGATTCTGATCATGTTTCTAAGCGAACAAGACCCATGGGTCTTTCCAATGAGGTATTTTCGTATTTGTAGCTATCAGCTTTTAAATATTTATTTTGTGTTCTTTCTGGCTTACCTTTTGATTACATACATTTCTAACTTTGTGCAGGTTAATCTCCCTGTTAACATATTGCCAGTGTCATTTCCGGGTCACAGTCATGGTCAAGCTTTGAATGCACCTGATGACTTGCCAAAGAATGTTGCACGGAATTTAAATCAGGGTTCATCGCCCATGAGCATGGATTTTCATCCTCTTCAGCAGACTCTGCTTCTTGGTTTGTATTTTATTTTACATCTGTGCTTTACTTTCATATGTAGACTTTCAGTTCTCAGCTATCTGTCCTATTATGGTTATATGTTGCTTGCTGTTTATGTTCCAATTAATTGTTGATTGTTCTTACCGTGATTCTTCAGTTGGTACCAATGTCGGAGACATAGGTCTGTGGGAAGTAGGATCCAGGGAGCGACTGCTTTTAAGGAACTTCAAAGTTTGGGATCTTAGTTCTTGTTCAATGCCTCTACAGGTCTGTCCACTTCTGCCTAATCTCATAAAAGAATAAAAAAAGGCACGCATGCTCCGTTGGTTTTGCCTTTGTGGCTGTAAGATTTGATTAGACTGAATTAATTTCTCTTCATATGATTCAGGCTGCTCTGGTAAAGGATCCTGGAGTATCTGTTAACCGTGTAATTTGGAGCCCTGATGGTTCTTTATTTGGTAAGCTAGGCCATTTGAAGTACCCATGGTATATGTGCACTATTGAAGGTGTGGATTGGGTTTTTAATTGATGTATCTTAAACAACCGAATTACAGGTGTTGCTTACTCAAGGCACATTGTTCAAATCTACTCTTATCATGGAAGTGATGATATACGACAACATCTAGAGGTATACTTTTGAGGGTACTCCTTTCATCTTCTTCCACCCTACCTGCTATCCTAAGTTTGCCATACTGATGAAGACTCTGTATATACTGTCACAGATTGATGCTCATGTTGGTGGCGTAAATGATCTAGCATTCTCCCACCCCAATAAGCAGCTTTGTGTAATAACCTGTGGGGATGACAAAACAATCAAGGTTGATTAAGTTGTTCAACATATTTCCTGGTCTAATTGGAAAAAAATTATCTGTTCCTTGCTGAATTTTCTTTGTAATTTTAGGTGTGGGATGCTGCAACTGGTTCAAAACAGTATACTTTTGAAGGTCATGAGGCCCCAGTTTATTCTGTCTGCCCACACTATAAGGAAAACATTCAGGTTGTCCAACTTTTTAAGCTTTTGTCTGAACACACCTTGCATGTCTGTCTCTAGTTAGTAGTCTTTCCTTGGTTTCTGGTGTTCATATTTTTTGTTTTGCTTTTCAGTTTATCTTTTCAACAGCACTGGATGGAAAGATAAAGGCCTGGCTTTATGACAATTTGGGATCTCGAGTTGATTATGATGCTCCTGGGCGCTGGTGCACAACCATGGCATACAGTGCAGATGGCACAAGGTCTGTACACATTACCTGTACTTTACGCTTGACTTGCCTGGGCAGGCTACATGATTTATCATTCCTGTTTTCATTGGTGGTGGGTAAATTTTTGCAGGCTCTTTTCATGCGGGACAAGTAAAGAGGGTGAGTCATATATTGTTGAATGGAATGAAAGTGAAGGGGCAGTGAAAAGGACCTATCAAGGCTTCCGCAAGCGTTCTTTTGGTGTTGTGCAGTTTGATACTACAAAAAACCGGTTTTTGGCTGCGGGTGATGATTTCTCTATTAAATTCTGGGACATGGACAATGTTCAGCTTCTAACAACAGTTGATGCTGATGGAGGCCTCCCGGTAGGTTCAGTCTGTTCAAGTAATTGAAACAATTGGTTTCTACAAAACTATTTTTTCATTTTTACTTTTCATAATATGTAGGCAAGCCCCCGTATCCGCTTCAACAAGGATGGCACTCTCTTGGCTGTGTCTGCCAATGAGAATGGGATTAAAATTTTGGGCAATGCAGATGGTGTTCGGTTGTTGCGCACATTTGAGAATCTTTCTTATGATGCATCAAGGACATCTGAAGTTGTGGCAAAGGTAACTTTTCAGATCATAAATTCCTGCGGTACTTGTTTCTTCTTAAACCACCCTTGCGTAACATTTGAACGCTTTCAGCCTGCAATGAACCCAATTTCTGTTGCTGCCGCCGCCGCTGCCGCCACTAGCAGTGCTGGACTGGCCGAGAGGAATGCATCAGCTGTAGCTATTTCTGGAATGGTATGTTAGATATGCTTGTTCTTTTGTATAAAGATAACATGTTAATTTTGTGGCGTATGCATTTATTTAGCAATTACCGCAATTTTTGTTATTGCTTTCATCTTCCTTTCTTATGTATATTATAGCTAAAGGTTTGGCTTACGATTCTTTAATTAATCAAACTATTATCTTAACAGAATGGAGATGCTAGGAACTTGGGGGATGTGAAACCTAGAATAACTGAAGAATCCAATGACAAATCAAAGATTTGGAAACTCACTGAAATCAATGAACCGTCTCAATGTCGTTCCTTGAGGCTACCTGAAAACATGAGAGTGACCAAGGTATGATATTTTCCAGCTTATTTTCTTGGAATGTTTCATGGCATATTGGTGCATTTTATGGAAACACCAGGACCCCTTTTTTTGCCCAAGATGATCCAAAATATATTCTGACAGTAATTTCTATTCATAATGGTTTAAGTCGAAGGTACTATTTTCAATGATTTAGAGAGAGTTGAAATATAGGTCACAAAAATCATACTGGCATTTTCACCTTTTATTTTTATTTTTGCATCAGTGAGTTCTGCAGGGGGTATGGTATTCACATTAGCTTTATCTTTACAGATATCAAGGTTGATCTATACAAATTCTGGTAATGCAATTCTGGCATTAGCGTCAAATGCCATCCATTTGCTGTGGAAATGGCAAAGGAATGATCGTACCTCTGTTAGCAAGGTGATGCAGAGAAATTTTTATCATTTGTTTGTTCTTTCATTGTACATCTGAAAAATCAGTTTCATAATATCCAATAACTGATCCTGCAGGCAACTGCCAGTGTATCACCTCAACTGTGGCAGCCATCAAGTGGCATTCTAATGACAAACGATGTTACTGACACAAGTCCTGAAGAAGCTGTTCCTTGCTTTGCTTTATCTAAGAATGATTCTTATGTAATGTCGGCTTCTGGTGGAAAGATTTCTCTCTTCAATATGATGACATTTAAGGTAAAGTGTCTTCAAAAGTTCAGACTTTGTTTTGTTCATTACATGATTGTTTTATTTTTCTGTTGACTAATCAGTATTTCTTGTTGCAAGAGCAGACAATGACAACTTTCATGCCACCACCACCTGCTGCAACATTTCTCGCTTTCCATCCTCAGGATAACAATATTATAGCTATCGGCATGGACGATTCAACAATTCAGATATATAATGTTCGTGTGGATGAGGTATGATGTTGGTATATTATTAGTTACCTGCAGCATGCTTATTTTTTTTTAGATGGTTGTTATTTAGTTATAATTTGTTTGATGCAGGTTAAGAGCAAGCTTAAAGGTCACTCCAAAAGGATAACTGGCCTAGCATTCTCTCATGTATTAAATGTGCTAGTCTCATCAGGAGCAGATTCTCAGGTACACTTTCTCAAATCTTGTTTGTGTGTAGTGTTACTCCTGTGATAGTAGTCCAAATTCAAATCAGATTCCCAGATACCTTTCCTGCGGAAAATCTAAATTGTATCTGAAGAAAGATAATACTGTATATCAAACAGGCATACAACCCAAACACTACAAGGTCTATAGCAAGTTTTGATAGGACACAATAGGGCTCTAGTTTCCTATTTTACCAACATTTGTTACCTATTCAAACTTGTTTGCAGCATTTCCACTGCTTCCATATTACATAGTAATTTAGTAAATTGTGATATCTGTGATTACCATGATAAAATTATTTCAAAACTAGTAGCCAATATGACCCCTCCCTTCTTCAGGTTTGTGTATGGAATTCTGACGGATGGGAAAAGCAGAAGAGCAGATTCTTGCAGCTTCCAGCTGGGAGAACACCGTCTTCCCAGTCAGATACTCGCGTTCAGTTTCATCAGGATCAGACACACTTCTTGGTTGTGCATGAGACTCAACTGGCCATATTTGAAACAACAAAGCTAGAATGTGTAAAGCAGGTAAGTCAATTTGTTTTAGGTGCATGTATTTGAAGACTCGCTTCCATTTATTGCGCTTTACTATTGTGTTGTTTTATTTCCAGTGGGTCCCACGTGATTCTGCTGCCCCAATCTCCCATGCAACATTCTCATGCGATAGCCAGCTTATTTATGCCAGCTTCTTAGATGCAACAGTGTGCGTCTTCAGTGCTGCAAATCTCAGACTACGATGTCGTATTAATCCTCCTGCTTATCTCCCTGCTAATGTCAGGTATTTTCATCTCACTATTGGTCAACTACACTTTTTTCACTTGTCTAAGCGTCTGGATATTTTTTTTAACATAATTGCAAAAGTAAATATTCGAATTTTGGTTTCCATCTTCAACACTTCATGGTTTCTAATAGGACAGACATGACGCAAACCAAATCCGAGTTTCATAAGAACCCCACATCGCTCTCCTACCATGTACACTAAGTTGGGATCTGCAGATAGATGTAAAGTACCTTGAACACAAAAATTGAAAATATCTAATGTTTAACTAAATCAATTATTTGAGATGAATTTTGACCAATTCATTAGATGAAATAAGAAGAAACCAGTGTCCTATTCTATTTTAGACAAAGGATAGGGCTTCACATGCTTCAATTATTGGGAAAAAGCTGTATATGCACTCCAAACAGATGACTTTTCCTCAAATGATTTATCAGCTGAATTGAGTCCAGATTTTCAGTAATTCATGCATATTTAAGGACCTCATTGAAGTTAATATGTTGGAAGTCAATTCCATTGAAAGACTCTTCTAATTCCAGCACATTGTTTTCTTGTGTGCAGCAGTTCTAATGTACAGCCCCTCGTTATTGCGGCACATCCGCAAGAGCCAAACCAGTTTGCTTTAGGATTATCAGATGGTGCGGTTCATGTGTTTGAGCCACTTGAATCAGAAGGCAAATGGGGTGTGCCTCCACCTGTTGAGAATGGGTCAACAAGCAGTGTGCCAGCTACTCAAGTTGGAAATTCAAGTTCGGAACAAGCGCAAAGATGATTAAGTGGCTGGCAGAGCACAAGTTCTTTTACATGCTTGGCTTGCTGGCCCAGTTCAATTTAGGTATGCCTTGCGTTTGACGAGTCCTGTATTTCTTTTCTGACATTTTTAATTTTAACATTTGAATTCGTCTTTGGGTTTGGGCATTATCAAGGTTGTGTTTTTACAATCCTGGTGCATTTTAAGGTGTAAATCAACCTTTCATGTGCTAGCCCTTAGTGTCAAATAGTTTGTTCATCATTAGGATGTTAAATTAACAAATACTCAAAACTATGTAACAATTGCATTTAGTGTATCTGCAATGAGCTGATTAGAGAGCACCCAGTTACTGAAGTTTTTCAGTGTTAAATATCTCATGACTCATGCCCTTTATTGCTTTTAAATTAACTCATTTTCTTTTTGGACTTTTTGCAGTTGGTGGTTCCTCATCCAAAGTAATTACTGAAGGAATTATGTGCAGATGTGTAGATTTAACTAGTTGGTTAAGAATCTCTAGGTAATTCTGTAGGAGTATTATTGGCAGTGTTTTAAATTAAGGAAGAATTTTTATGTTTCTCCCTTGTGTTTTAATTTACTGCAGCTGAGAAATATAATTCAAGTTTGTTTCTGTCGCCGTCTTACTTTTCATATCTGTTCTAGTTAATCTTTACTGGTTCTTAACTTATTATTTCGGTTGGGTGATCAACATTAGTTTTCAACTTTTCATATTACTAAATTTTAAAGGCTCCAATCCTTAAATCCTTTTAATTTGTAAACTCTGATGCAGCCTAGTATGAAAGTCAGACTAGTCATTCGTAGCGTTTTCAACCATCTTCTGTGTGCCGAAACTTGTATGTTTACTTGAAATCAAAGTGTAAAGTTAAATGAAAATAAAGAGCAGAGTTCACTTCGCAATCTTCATCATTGGCAGTCACTGCACTTGATGACCATTTGTGTTGTCTACGCGGCTGTTTTGATTCAAATTATCTTGTCTTTTCTGGTTCACCCTCAATTATTAGTTTGATCCAAATCATCCAATGGCCAGGACAGAAATTAACAACAAACCATTAATTCGATATGATGCTTTCTAGCTGCAAATTAGTCACTTACTGACGGTTTTGTTATTAGGATTTTGACTATGTTTTCTAGCTTCAGTTACTGTCTCATGTGTTCATCTACGGTACATTAATGTATCAAAAAACTAGTTTCATTTAGAGGAAGATTTGCTCGATATGAGTTGACTAATTTATCACTCCTAAGTCTCTATACCATGACAGTGATATAGTGATATAGGGGTGGACTCGGTTCTATTGGTTCGGCTTAAGAGCACTACTCGAAAATTGAAAATCGAAACCGATGCCTCGGTTTTGTATTTCTTGAAACCGAAATTAGAAAAATATCTAAAAATTACGGTTTCGGTTAACCTACAATTTGGTTCGGTTCGGTTTCAGTTACATAACCTATTATCCGTAATAATTTTTCGCATGACCTAAAATAAAAACTAAAATCAAAATAAA
Source organism: Argentina anserina (assembly GCF_933775445.1). Lineage (NCBI taxonomy): Eukaryota > Viridiplantae > Streptophyta > Magnoliopsida > Rosales > Rosaceae > Argentina > Argentina anserina. Next base: position 22,339,668 of record NC_065877.1, read on the forward strand.
GTAGTAAACTATAAGTTTCGTACATCAAATTAGTAAAATAAGTAAACTAGATAGCGATAAGTTAGAAACAATAAATAAAATCAATTAGGTTATAATTAAGTATTAACCAAAAATAATATTTAATGAGTTAAAGACCGGGAGTAATTAAATTATACATTTCAAGGGCATGATCATGTATATCGAATGTAATTCTCAACCGATAAAACCATGACGTACACCTATTAGTATATTAAATATTAATAATTAAATACATATATGTCGATTTGGTTTAATCGGTTTTCTACACGGATGAAACTGCAAACAGAAACTAAACTATCGGTTTGATGTTATTTTCGAAACCGATAGAGCGGTTTTGCTCGATTTCGATTTTTTGGTGTCAGTTTAGTGCGGTTTTGCTCGGTTTTCGGTTTTTTTTTCAGGGTCTAAAAGTCCACCCATACAGTGATAACACCATTGTTTGAACTCCACCCCAACCTTCAACTTCCTACTGCAATTGTAAAGCTTTTCTTTAGCCAATGAAGAACTTAATCCGACTTTTTCCTTCAGAAAAGTTGACAAATAAAGTATCTCCACAAGGAATCATGCACGTCTTTCTTAATGAACTGAGCTGCAAAATATATGCATCCTCTCGGCATGTATCGCAACCCTCCTCAAGTAAAGCAGAACCGTCACCGTCGCCTCGTCCGACCGAATTGAACCATCCTACTCTCTCCTTCCATTTCCCCGGCATAGCGGCACCATTGGGGCCAGTGACGTTAATGGCCATGAGGCCATCTATGACGGTGCCCGAGCCGTCGGATTTGATTTCCGATAAGGTGGAAGAAGACTTTGTTGCCATCGTTGTTGTCATGGGTGATTAAGCGGAAACCTTTGGAATCGTTGAACCATTTGACCTCTCCCGAGTCACAGACAGTTGAAATCCTAGACAGCGAAACAAATTAAATTCGAAGGCACTTGACTAAACTCTAGCAACATCATCATAGATAAGTAGATAAATATTTTACATTTTTACCCATAAGGTGAGTCATGGTAGAGCTCGATCTCATCGTCCTCATCATTTAGCTTGCAGGCACAAGCTCAACTCCTCCTTTCTGTAAAAAGCACATGCATTATTAATCCGATGTTTAGATTGCGACTTGCGAGGCATCTCGGATCGATCTGGCTACCACTTCCTCTAAGTAGTGAACAAGATATAGGGGTTGTCTATGGCACATTGATACGCCTAATTACACACCACGTACGTCCGGCAGTTCGTTCAGCTTATTGCAGTACATAATTTGTAAGGAAGTAGTTGTTATGGACTTATGGGCAAGGTATTCCGCATTCCACAACAAAAGAGGTGGCATTATTGGAAGTTGAGAGTTGAGACTCATCTTCTTTTCTGCACCAAGCTGTACGTGTATACATGAGAATTGAGAAACGTACGTATGAGATCGAACTGTGGTTTCAGACGTTTGAGTTGTTTTCCAGATTATTTTGAAACAAAATTAACACTACATACAAAAGTCAAGACGAACAATTATTCCCAGAAAGAATATTTATTTAACTAGCTAGAATCGTTTATTCTAGTAAAATAGAAAGTAGAAATGGAAGCTAGTACAGTAATACCGAATTCCATAGGAAGTTATACTGAATCCACTTGACTACAAACCGAAAAACCAAACAAAACACTAATCATCTCTGAATCCTATGCCTTAACAGGAATATATCACAGCTAGTTGTTAATGCAGATCACCCCTGATCCTCCGAGCCAACTGCATATCTTTCGTCATGATGGTAACTCGCTTTGCATGGATAGCGCGGAGATTGTTGTCCTCGAAGAGCGCCACAAGGTAAGCCTCAGAAGCCTCCTGCAATGCCAGTATTGGATGGCTATTAAAACGCAGGTCAGTCTTGTAGTTCTGGGCAATTTCTTGAACAAACCTCTGGAATGGCAGCTTTCTGATCAGGAGATCAGTACTTTTCTGGTACTTGCGGATTTGGCGAAGAGCAACAGTACCAGGGCGGTATCTGTGTGGCTTCTTCACACCTCCAGTAGTGATTGGGGCAGACTTATAAGCAAACCTTTGTGGCCAGACTCTTCCTTTGAGCTTTCCCTCCTGTTGACTTGCGGGCAGTTTGCTTAGTACGAGCAATCTCTTAAACTTGATTATTAACCTGTTAAAATTTTATGAAGGAACAATAACTTGTTGATGCACAATTTATTCTTCCTCCACGTTGAAGGTATATGTACAGAATCAAATAAAAGCAAGCTAGAACATGAAAATTAAAATAAACTATATGATAGCTTGCTAGGATTAACATATAATAAATAAAATCCAACTAGTAATCAGAAACCTAATCAATAGTGTTTAACTAGGTTGGGGATTAGTTTGAATGGTCATTGAAGTAAAAGAAGTTTATCTTGATAATCAATATAGAACCTAGTCAACCTACTGTATCTTATCTGATATCTGATATCTCCCTTCTTATAAATTAGTCTTTGTCTTCACATCAGAAAGCTTTGAATTAGTTAACGACTTCATAATATGTAGAAAATATAACTAATTTCTTCACAAAAGAACTAGATAAGAAGATCGATGGAAAGCAACAGTGATTTTGATATCTTCATAAACTCGAGTCTGTAACAAACTGATGAAATGTCTTTGCATATATCATGAGAGATCGATGTAACCCTTAATTTGTAGCATTCGGGAATCAAGAAAGCATTCAATTTTAGTATGTAACATCTGCATCAAATGACTCAATTCAACATTGGATGTATGTATCATGTAGGCATGTATGCCTAGCTAGCAATAACCTAGGGCAGTTGTACGTAGTTAATTAACATTTTTTGAAGTTTACATTTCCTTCCAAAAAGTCTACAAGATATATATAATAGTTTAGATCTTCACCAGACAACCATATTTAGGACTGGACATGTTTATGGAATCAACCAATTCAATTTGACTAACCTTCAAGGCTTCAATTGCTTTGCTACGATGCGTATCCATGAGACTCTTCAGACCGAAACTCTTTAGACCTATCTTTCTTCAAATGTTGGCATGCAACTGCCAACCGGTATGAATTTCCTCTCTCAATGAGGGGGTTAATCTACTATACATCAATGTATGCTATACATCACACATCCGACCGTTGACAACGAATATCATTTTTCTAACCTCACTCACACAACAATATCGACCGTCGGATGTGAGATGTATATCATACATTGATGTATATTAGAATTTTCCTCAATGAGGGCCCATACATAGGAGTTGGATATGATGGCTCGTCTGAGAAGCAAGCTAATCCTATTGGTTGAAATTTAAAGAACCAATGGGATTAAAACAATTAAGTCCATCTTATTGGTTATGAATGAGGTCCAATAAGAATTAGACACTTGTTACAACTAAGAAGTTAAAACAAATTAATTTTTACATATTTAAGGATTTTATCAAATATTAGAATGTATAATTAATGCTAAAAGAGTACAAAATTTTTTTTATCTGCTAATTAGTGAATACAGTACTGAAATTACCTCATTCATTCAAATTCATGTCTTACATGGGTGCAAATCCTCTATCCCCAATTCTCTCTCTCTCTCTCTCTCTCTCTCTCTCTCTCTCTCTCTCTCCATTATTTTTTTGACACATGTGATCCACATCAACCAACTTTACACTTACTTAAAAAAGCTAAGTATTTAAGAAATTTATTATTATTATCATATTAAAGTTAAATAAACTATTGACTAATATTATTAGTATTTTTGCTACTATGGGGGTTCCGGTTGGGGGGGGTGGAACCTTGAGCATACGGGGAAGTGCACCATCTCCAATCACCTGCACACCACGTATAAACGGTGTCAAGGGTGAAGACTGGGCCAGCTGGCCTTTGATCATATGATGCCTAAGTCAGCAACATGATGATGTGTAGGTAGGAATTAAGTGGAGAGTAGAGGCTTATCTTGTGGAGAGTGGAGAACACATATTTATAGGTAAAGGGGTATTTGTCACTAAAGTTACCAAACTACCCTCTAGTGGAGAATGTAGGGCAAACACACAAGTAATGGGCTATTGGGCCTAGCTGGGCCCAAAGTGGCGAAGTAGAGTTTCGACAACTATGGTTTAGGCGAGTAATTACGATGTTAAGCACCCATTACAAGGGTGACATTAACAAGTCCTCAAATTTCTGGTCAAGAGACTCTCTTGGAAGGGGGAGTTTTCTCAAAATAGAATCATCGGGAGTACGAGCCTAAACGAGTGCCATAACACTAAATGGAGACATTACCAGTTCCCTAAGTCCCCAGGCAAGAGAGAGGATGGACCGGGCGGCGCTACCTTATGGTTAACAGCCAGAAGCTTTAACCAACTGAGTTATTCCAACATGTAGAAAGAAATGTGTGCAATGATGCAAGGTCTAGGAGAGACCGGATGAGGAGACAAGTGTGGTCCCGGAAGGACCAAAGTCAAGATATGATATAGAGACAAATGTGATGAACCAGAGGAACATGTAGCGTGTATACGATGTGTGGTTACCTCTAGGTGAGCTCTAGAGTGCCTACGTACCTGTGCAAGGGATCAAACCAACCGTAATTCATTTGGAGATAAACGGGGCCGCGTCGGGGAGTGCTAGGGACTCGCCCCAGTCAGCATGGCAGGGTCATGCCGAGGAGGCATGGCGTGATCGTATACAGCAATGGAACGAGCCAAGAAAAGTGTTGGGGAGAAAAACCAAACACCATGTCACTTGAGGCCTAATAAGATACCGACATACTGTTGAAGCAAAAATATCCTTAAAGCATAAAAAGAATATCACTGAAGCATATATATGGTACCGCTGAATCATAAGGGAGTGTCGGCTCTGAATCATAGAAAGAATGTCGCTAAGTATAGAGATAATAGTGTTGAAGTATATAAGAGGTCCCTCTGAAGTGTATAATACCAATGAAGAAGCATAGAAAGAATATCACCACTGAAGTATAAGAATCCCGGATATCAAGAGCAAATAGATGTCTTTGAAGCGTAGGCGCGAAGAATTTGAAGTGGATACAAGGCGGTGCTGAGATCCGAATAACATTGTTGGCATATGTACATATCACTTAAGTGGACATAAGATGGTGTTAGGACTTGGATAGCACTAAGGCGTGTGGTGAAGCATGATGAGTACTATGTGAGGCGAGTAGGATGCTTAAGTCCCCCAGTATTCAGGTTATGGCGGTGTGCATGCACCCGCCCGGAGTAAGGTGAAAATCTAGCCGGGGGTGTAAGTACTCGCTCGGGTGGAGGTGTTGAAGCCGGGTTAGGTAATGTAAATGCCTGCCCCCGTGTGGAGAGGTAGAAGCCGAGGAGTCTATGTACTCCCCCTAAGTGGCTAAATATGGAACACTATTGGGGAGTGTGTACACTCGCCGTGGTTGGTTTGAAAAGGTATCGAGACACCTTGTTTGGAGTACACCTCGGTGTTTTTACCCTTTGAAGAGAGTCATCGGTGTTATACCCGTGGATAATAAACTGTGGGTGCGAGAACCAGTGGAGAATAAATCGTGGGCGTGAGAACCCGTGGAGAATAAACTGTGGGTACTAAAACATTTGGTGTTACGTCCCCAAATCCGAGACCACTATTATATGGAAATATGGTTCCCGAATTAGAGGTCACCTTAAAACTAATAAAATTTCATCAATAAAACTGATAGAAATATATGTCTGAATAATACTTTTATTAAGAAACAAAATCAGAGTTATTATACAATACAACGGATTTAGAAATACTGAAATTTAGCGAAGATACATGAGTCTCGTATTTATAGTCTTGAATTAATAATTGAAGAAAAACCATCATTTTATTTAGTAGATTCATCTTATTCCCCAAACATCTACTCATTACCTGAAAATAAGATTGTGTAACATCATGAGTAACACAGACCCAGTAAGTACATAATACATTCTTATAATAATTTGGCTAATGAGAAATTCAAATATGAACAACCAAGTAAAATGTACCAAGAATCAGGTGTATTTGGTCACACAAATTCTTACTTATGCATAAATATACATATCATCATCAATATATTCAATCAATTGTGTGAATTTTCAAAAAAACTGGTAATTAATCATAAAGTCATATGTTAGGGTTCACATTTACCCAAAACACGGATAAACCTTAGCATACCGAGGCCAACACTAAATTATGTATACTCAAGGTCAATTTTCCTATGAGTACAATAGTGCACTATCTGTAGGGACTATGGCCTAAGGCTAACTCACAAAGCACAACACAATTTTACCAGCAATTCACTTTTAAGCACGGGATGGTACTAATCACCCGGCTTCACACATCCAACTCAATAATGTCAATAGAATATCACAAAGTTTACTAATATTTAAATACTAAAAAAATAGTCTTACATCAAGATATATATACTTATTAATAACTCAATGTATGCATGAAATTAACAAGTTAATAAACTTGAAAGTAAATGTACAAATAAAATAAATGTACTTTAAATTAAAAGCAATTAGATAATATTAGTTAGTAGTCAAATGATTAGTAGTCATTTCTCCTATAATAAGGAAAGTTTTTGTCCAAAGTAGCAATTGTCGTTCAAATAATAGTATCAAAGTCCGTCAACTTTCCGTATCGATAACTCAATCAATAAACGTCCAATTAGGCAAGTGAGGAATCTAAATTCAAGGATTTTTCATAAGTAATCCAATAGGATGAGTCATCCAATCCAGTTCAAAGTCATTGAGTCCAAAAAGTTCAAACACAGTAGCATTGCAGAAACTGATCATCAAGTTATCATCTTAGATGTCTACATATTCTACTTGTAACAAAATTTTATCATTTCTTCTGACACTTTCCAGATTAAAGTTTGTGGAAAATGGTTAAGAAATGAGTGAGATATGAGTTTTTAAAGTCGTGAGTGCTATAAGAGATTTTCAGTGAGTTTATTAACTCTTAACTTTGATTAGCCATAATTTCTCCGTTTCTAAACATTTTTGAGTGATTCAAAAGCCTAAATTGAAGCATTTGTCATGAGGAATTTAATTCTATTGTTATCTTGGACAAACTAAGATGGTATAAAATACGAAAATATAGCTCTTACCAAAACATGGTCGTTTCAATTTTATCCTTAGCTATGCACTTTGATAAATCTAAAAGGGTGAAATGAGGGTTTTGATATGGATCCAAAGTTGGATTACTTTAGTAAAGAAGAAACTTGTTTAAAAGAGAAAGAGTGAAGGCTAGAATTTCAGCTTGAGAAACATTGGATGGTTGAGTTTTCTATCAACTAAGGGAACTCTAAATTTGCATGATTTCTGATTTTGAAGTGTGAAGAAAAATTAAGACAACTCACAACTATAAATAGGCCAAGAAGGAATACAAAAGTTCAATTCTCACATACTCTTCTCAATAATTAATATTGAGTGATGGCCTAGCTAATTAGTGTAGTTGTTGGCAAAAGAAAAAAATAGTGATGGGGTAAAACATAAAAATAAATCAGCTAGGTTAAAAACATATTGGCATAAGATTATATATATATATGTAGATATAACAAACACATTTATATGTATTATTCTAAAAAGTAAGGGAATTTAGTATATTCATTTAATAAGGTTTTCAATATATTTTCATTATCTAATACTATATAATGCATAAAAGATAATACTATTAGTATTAGTCTTAAACTCGATTACAAAGTATCGAGTATACGCAAGAATATGAGTTAATGTATTCAAATCGTGGTCTAATACTTACAAAAAGAAATTTTATATCTTTGAAAGTATGTACCTTAGCATCATTGGTTTCTAAAGAGAATTATTAGAAGAAAAATTGAATTAATTCTAAGTTAATATAACCTTAGAGTACTAAATAGTAAATACTAAATTTCGGGGTATTACATTTGGATAGTAAGCAGTGGGCACTAAACCCGTGGAGAGTAACCATATGAATGAACCGCTCATAGAGAGAGTGAACATCAAAAGAGAGTAAGTCAAGTGAGCATGTAAAAATACCAACAAAGGCAATCATATAATTAAGCATGAAAAGTAGTCATGAGGAGTCCACATAGAGACAAGCCACAAGGGATCAACATAGGTGTGTAGCCGTATAGTATTCCTTTCGGTGTAGCCGTTTTAGGTGTTTAGCTATGAGGTGTTACCGTGTGGCGTAATCATAAGAGTTTACCGTTTAACGTGACCTATGTGAATATGTGCAAGTGCAACAATTATACTCGAGAATAATGTAGCATATATATGTCACGGTGTATTTATGGCAATAACTCAATTAGCATAAGTGAGAACGTGCTGGAAACCGTCGAAGATGTCATAACTATAATAAAAAAAATAGAGTTAATGTATGAGACTTCATGTTGACTATTGAGCCCCACAAAGCTCATGAATTTGCTCATAGAAGTAAGCTTCCTGGTGGTAGTTGTAACCTATGTAGCACAGATACGGATACGAGTGTCCGTATTGGACACGATTCGATACGTAGACACGGCATATATAAATTTTTTTAGACACGGACACGTGGTGGACACGTCAATTAAAATTATTTTAATATATATATATATTTATTTATTTATTAAAAAATTAATTTAAAAATTTGAAAGTATTTAGATGTATATATATTAAAGTGTGCATAAATATAACAAAAACTGAATATGTTGGAATGGTTGAGGATTTGTTGGATCATTTGGATGACCAAGGTTCTAATCCCACCACAAACATTCTTATTTTTATCATGAGTTTCTCTCCTTATATATATATATATATTAAAGTGTGCATAAATATAATAAAAACTGAATTTGTTGGAATGGTTGAGGAGTTGTTGGGTGTTTTGGATGACCAAGGTTCGATTCTCACCATAAGCACTTTCAATTTTATTATGAGTTTGTGCGTGTCCACGTGTCCGTGCTTCCTAGGTTGTAACTCACTGGGGAAATATATAAGTGTGTGCTGACAACTCCATGACACTTAATCAAGGTAATTATCAAGAAGAACTCGGGTGACAGATGCAATTGTCCATATAAGATGTGTTGTGGCACTTTGCTAAAAATATATTGATCCGCCCAGGGAAAATCATAAAGTGGGTGTCCATAGTATAGTGCAGCATTTTTGCAACAGGTGTTGATTATACACTCGTAGTCAACGACTCATTAAAATTTCAATTGACCTTTTTCCTTTGACCCGGCTCTCTCCCATTTTTCTCGTCTTATTCTGTTCAAAGGTCCAACCAACAAAAGTCCCTTTTTGGCACATAAGCACAGAGAGAAGATTTTGGGCGGGGGCGCAAGGTGATGGAGCTGCTGGGCCGGGAAGGTGCATCTGGGTGAAAGGGCAGCCGGGAGGAGAGCGTTCGGGAGAGGCTTTAGCCTGGTGAAGGCGCAGGGCCGCCTGGGCATAGCCGGGTTTAGAGGCCACTTCAGCCGGATTGAGAGAGCAGTCGGGTGTGAAGACGCATGGCCAGCTGAGTGAGTTGTTTGGGACGGGAAAAAAAGCATTGGATGAGAGAGAGAGAGAGAGAGAGAGAGAGAGCAGCCGAGCCGGATAGAGGTGTCGGTGCTTGGAGCAGCCGGATGAGAAAGAGCAGCTGGATTGACTCTCACGACCATTCATGGCCGGGTGCAAGGGTTCTAGCAGGGAGAAACGTCTTGACCGGGTGAGGGCTTCCAGCCGGGAGAGAGAGCTGCTGTGACGAGATTCGTCTGGGCGATCCGGAGAAGTCAGCCCAGATGAGGTACAAAGCTAGTTTTAGATCTAGATTCTCTGTCTATCATAAAAAAAATCATTTTTTTGCAAGTTGAAGAATTTGTCATTTGTTTGTTGTAATCTGGATGTTGTGGGACTTGGAATAGATGTTGAGGGTGAGGCGTTGTGATGCTTACAGTCAGTGGTGGAGAAGAATTAGGATCTCAGATCCATTTTCTCTCCAAAAACTTATTCAATCAGAAAAAACCCAGAATTAGGAAGTAGCTTGATTTGAGATTGTTGTGTACGTAGCAGACAAAGCTTGTGCGTTTATAACCCAACTATGGAGGATAAAAGTGATGACAGATCCCATTTTCCTCTCCCCAAATTTCTGCAGATTGAAGAACCTAGGAGTTCAAAATTGAAACAGCTTGGTTGGTGAACTATTGAAGTGTAATAAGCAATAATCTGTGAAAGAGATGGACTCATGGTGTGTGAACATGGAGGAACTTGAGGTGGAAAGAGGCCGGGAAAGAAAATTTCCAGAAATTCCAGCCAAGTGATAGAGAGCTGGTGGCTTGAGAAAATTTCGAGATGAGATTTTTTTGCCAATGATGAATTTGCTCAAGGTGAGTTATGATGCGACCATTGGGATTGAAGTGTCTGTTTTTGCTACTGTGGGGTGAAGACTGGGCCGACCTGCCTTCGATCCTCCGATGCCAAAGTCAGCAACATGATGATGTGTAGATAGGAATTGAGTGGATAATGGAGGCTTACCTTGGGGAGAGTGAAGAACACATATTTATAGGCAAATGGGTATTTGGCACTAAAGTTACCAAACTACTCTATGGTGGAGAATGTAGGATGTAGGGCAAAACACAGGGCTATTAGGCCTAGCTGGGCCAAAAATGGCGAAGTAGAGTTCCGACAACTGTTGTTTAAGTGAGTAATTACGATGCTAAGCACTCGTTACAAGGGTGGCATTAACAATTAGGGATGAACATGAAACCCATAAATTGTTAGGGATGAACATGAAACCCAGAACAAAGAAAGTTCATCCATCTACTTTCCTCCCATATCACTCTGCTCCTTTTAGTTGATCCCTTGTAGGCCTGTACTCCCCTTTCAATTCTCATTGTCAAACAAGCTTAGCTGTTAGTCTATTACCTGATTACCTAAATGGAGGCTGCAAAACCTATTACATAATACAATACTAAACCGATCAAACCCGTAAGTCTGATCCCTAACCAATAAAGCAGAACTATCTCAACACTACCGAAGCGCGGTAGTTTGTTTCGCAAATTTCTGGGTTCATCGCAATCCACCACATGAGCTCTTGAGATCCTTGAACTGCTGGACACAATGGCTGTGTTTGGTACAGCTTTGCTTATAAAAAAAGTTGACTTGGGCTGATTTTTTAAAATAAGTGGCTGATAAGTAAAATAACTAACTGTTTGGTAAATTAACTTATATAAATGGCTGTTAGTAGCAAAAGCTATGACAGAGCGTTTGGTAAACTCAAACTGACTTATACTTTTAATTTGTCAAATGACCAATTTGGGCATGTAAAATAATTTTTGGTCAATTTGAGTTTTGCTTGAAAATATATGACATCCAATTATTTAAAATTATCTTAAATAAATATATTCTTATATTGATAATTTGATTTTAATTAGGTAATGTAAATACATAAATACTCATACAATGTATCCATCAAACTTTAAGCAATCATGATTCTTAATGTATCCATTTCTTGTGCACCATGATGATTTTGTTGTTAATTTTGTTCTTCTTGGAAAATTACAAGGGATTTACAAGCCCTGTCAAATAGAAGTTAGCATGATAAAAAATGTGGAGACAAAAACCCACTCCTTTAGAGACCAACGTTAGATTACAAAGTTGAGTAGTTAGATCTAGAGCAAAAACTCCTATGCTTCTTGTTCAGGCTTCAGTCATGTCTAAGCCTTACCTTCCTTTTCAGCAGAACCTGAAATTGTACACAACACATATTAACACAAGGCAGAACACCAGCATACTCTAATATACTTAACAAGAGTTAATAACAGAAACGTAGAACACCAAAAGAAGGTGCAGGAGTGAGTACCTAACTTAAAAAATTCATCACAAGTTAACCACTCCATAGAAATTCATCAAAATTTCCAAATCATTAGTACACACATAAAATAACAACTCCACCAATTTTCAAGCAAAACATAGTCTTATATCTTAGTTAAATTTGAATTCAAATGAGCAGAGATTAATGGATGTGGGATTGTGCTAGTGCTGGGTGGTTTGGTTCAAATGTGGGTTTTACTTTCTGCTTCTTTCGTTTGTGTGTGGACATTGTTGTCATCATAGATTAAACAGTATTTTAACTTTAACGTATGTTAAGTTTGAGATTTCTGGTTAGTAGTTTGTTAACAAAGATGAGTGGAACTACCTTATTTTTTTTTTTTGCAGAACTGAATGCAGAGTCGATGAGAAACATGCCATGAAGATGGAATTTTTTTCCAGATTTCTTCATCTGTTCACATGCGGCGTTTAATCCCTGCATATCTTCGTTTGGTCTTATCCAACTTGGCTAGTTCTAAATATATAAACAATGGTTTTTTTTTGGTAGAAATCATGGTATATTAACAGAAAACTTTAATATAGAGTGGAGAAGATGTTCATCAATATATAACTAATAGTAATAAGTAAACGGATTTTCGAATAACATGTATATATAATGCAAAAGATTCATGAGTAGTAAACAGATTTCTCGCTGAAATAGGGGATGTAATAACTAATAAGTACCCCTCATGACCACAATACAATTACATCATAAGAATCATATAGATTACCTCCAAATGTGCAGCTAACCCTTTATATTGTCGTTTGGAAGCCATCAATTGAAGCTGTTCAACAACAGAGACTGCTAAAGTATTGTGATGAGAATGAGTTCAACTTTACATGACTTCCTCAGAATAATATAAAATCTCTTCTAATCTAACTAGATACGAAAAAGTAATGTCAATACACTCCAAACCGTTGCATGACTAAGCCATTGTACTGAAAAGACTCACTCAAATCACAAAAGACTGAATACATAAGCTAACCTAGTATGGCCAACCATGAAGAGCAGTAATCGTCATGGTTATATGCTTCTTTGCAAAATCTAACTTCTTAATGTCAGGACATATCTCCTGAACCATAGTCTCACTATGCTAAGCTTTTGTTTTGATCTCTCTGATCTTATACATGAGTTCCTGCCTTAGAGGATCACAAAACAAATAAATAAGTAACATAAACCACATAAACCAAAACAAATCAGCCTAATTTAACAAAACATGAATGCTAATGCACAAAGTCTCAATCAACACACCTCCACAGCTTGCCTTGTGGCAGCAAGATCCTCCTTGGCCTTGGTCCCTGAATTTCTCTGAAACAACACAAACCACACAATCAATCAAAGACTACAAAAATGCAAAGAACGAAGCTATTTCGGCGAAAATTCGCAGTAGCTGAGTTGAACAAGATTGAGATGAAGATCACCTGTTGACAAACGGCGGCTAGAATTCCTGCATCGACGCGGAGTCTCACTGTGAATCTTCTGCATTAGCGGCTCGACGTCGGCGAGCGATTCTCTGTTCACACACACAAAATTCAACCTACACATCCTTCTTCTACATTGTATTGTGTAAACACTAGGCTACTAATTCGTAGAAAGAAATAGATATACAGAGAGATTGAGAGAGAGTGAGAGAGATGAAGAACCTGTGGGAAATATATGGTTGATGTAATCGAGAGTGGTGGACTTGTCCATGGCTAAAGCTCGAGAGGTTCCGAGTAGAAGAAGAAAGAGATCTGAGAATTGAGGAGAGTAGTTGGTTGCTCTCTCTTGCGATCTGAGGGTAGGAACCGGTATTATGAAAGATTCATTTAGCTACATTATTTAGCGCTACAGTGCAACGCTGGCTTCTGCTTCTAAAAGGAGGTAAGGAGGAGCTTTGGCTTTTATTGAGAAAAAGCCAGGGCTTTTGGAAGCTAGAGAGAAAAGCCAACTTACCAAACATAATTAGTGGCTTAGCTTATAATCACTGGAGGTGATAAGCTTTACCAAACACAGCCAATGGCTTTGGGTTATGGGGACTTCTAGAGAGATCTGGGTGTGGCTGAGGAGCTTTCCTTGTAAAGAAATAGTGTGATTCCAGTTTACGATTTAAAAAGAAGTTTAACTAGCTTTCGTGGATGTCAAAAGCTTGTTGTGTTGCAAATATTGCAAGAAGAGGATTGAAAGCTGGATTACCCCATATGAGTTCCTGATAATCTGATATTGTGTGCGAGAGGTGTAAATATCTTTTAACAAGAAATTATCAGAATATATTATAGTTTTTTAACTTCGTTAAGTATTTGTTAAGTCTGTTGATGTGGAAGGACAAATGTCGAAAATTAAACGGGAGACATGGAGAGAGATAGAGAATCGGGGACAGAAGATTATTTGCCGCCTTACATGCATATATATATATATATACATATACATATATATATATATATATGTATATCTTCGTGACGAAATTGCCTCGGAGGAACCAGATGATCGATCCTCAAACGATATTAATTAGACCATTAGGGCGCGGTTATTTTGACGTACGTGGGATGCAAAATCAAGAACATTATTAGGCGCGTGTTACCGCATGGTAAATTGGTAATCGCAGAGCTGTCAGTCTTGCAATAGATGTCAGATGGTTTTTCTCATCATAAGCTTCTGGATTCTGATAGTGAATAATTTGTGAATGTAAGTTTTTGTCTGCGGTAATCGTTGGTGCGCGTCAACATTCTGACCGTGCAGTCATAAACTGTTAGTGATTGTTAGTGCTACTTAGTGCTAGTTAGTGTGTGTTAGTGTTAGTTAGTGCAATTCACTATAGCATGATTAACTCCACTTGTAATTAGCTTATATATAGATCATCAAATGTATGTAATAGGCAATCAATCAAGTAAGAACACTTACCTTTTGACTTGGTATCAGAGCCTTCGTGCTCTTCTTTTTCTGGGTATTTGTCCCGTCTTTTTTCCAGCCGGTTACACTGCTGCCTCTTTCCCTCCGGCGCTCCCTCACCGCTGCCTTCCAGCTCTCCTCGACGCCCGACATCGCCGAACTCCTCTGCTGCTCTCCGACGCAGCTCGACCCGACTCGACCCGACGTCGTCCTCGCCGCTGCTGCTCTCTCCGCCGCCGCCGCTGCTGCTGTCTCTCCCCGCCCCGACGCGGCTCGACCCGACGTCGCCCTCGCCGCTGCTGCTCTATCTGCCATTGCTGCTGCGGCTGCTGTCTCCCCGCCCCAAATCGCCCCTCTCCGCTCCTCAAATCGCCTCTCTCTCGCTCTCTCCCGTTATCGCGTCGCAAGCTCTCTCTCCTCCTCAAATCCCTCATAATCCGCTCAAATCGCACAAATCAGCCCTAATTTAGCCCTTGGATCCGACCCGGTCTCCTTCACCCGGCCCGGCCCAAACACGACCCGGCCCATCCAGAAACAGCCCGGCCCGACCCGGCCCGCTTGATCCGACCCGGCCCAGCAATAATCAGTAGCCTTTTCTTACTGTCAGTACACACGCACCGTCAGTGCAAGTGCACCGGCAACAGATTCTTGTCCATTGTTTTGTGGTTCTTTGCTGTCTAATTTTATTTGTGGTCCATCCTCGACCCAACCCGGTCCATCCTCGACCCGACTCGGTCCACCTTCTGCCCGACCCGGTCCTTTCTTCTGCCCGACCCGGTCCTTTCTTTTGCCCGACCCGGTCCAGATTTGGTTGTCTGGTTTGTCAGTGCAGGTTCACTAACAGTGCACGTACACCCAAGGCAGGTTTATATCCATTTTTTGGTACTTCCGCTGTATAACCTCTGATTTGTCAAATAATGTTCATCCCTACCGCATCCATCGTTGGTCATGGTAAAATTGGTATAATTCTAAATATTTCTCACTTTGTTGGTTTTGATACATGGATTATTGATTCTGGTGCGTCTGATCATATGACTTATGACAAATCTTATTTTACCATATTGTCTCCTTCACCTGTACCCTATGTTACTAATGCTAATGGTGAGGCATTTCCCGTCTTAGGAAAAGGGTCTGTTCGCATTACTCCCACTATAGAGCTTCACAATGTGCTCTATGTCCCTGCTTTATCTCATCATTTGATATCTGTTCACCAATTAAACACTGATGCTAAGTGTTATGTGACATTTTTTCCTATGTATGTGATATTTCAGGATCTTCTCACCGGAGAGTTAATTGGTCAGGGGTATCTGAGGGGCCGGTTGTTTCATCTAGATCAGACATATGCGGGGGAGAAACCAGGGCCACAATCTCGGACCGCTTTAATCTCCACTTCTGATAAGTTAAGTGAAATTTGGTTATGGCACCGTCGCTTAGGGCATCCATCTTTTAGTGTTATGAAAAAATCTATGCCTACTTTGTTTTTCAATGTGGATGAGTCTTCTTTATATTGTGAAACATGTGTTTTGGGCAAGAGTCATCGATCTACCTATTCCCCTAGTAAATCTAATAAAAGTACTCTTCATTTTGAATTAATTCATTCTGATGTTTGGGGACCTTCCAAAGAGTCTACTGTGTCAGGAATGCGGTACTATGTGTCATTTATTGATGATTGCACATGTCTTTCGTGGATTGTTCTTCTTAAAACTAAAAATGAGGTTTTCCCGGCTTTTCAAGCCTTCTATACCACTGTGCAAACATAATTTAATGTCACAATTAGAGTTCTTCGTTCTGATAATGGGGGGGGGGATATGTGAATCATGTCTTTCAGGAGTTCTTTAACTCACACGGAATTGTTCATCAAACAACGTGTTCTTACACACCCGAGCAGAATGGCGTTTCTGAAAGGAAAAATCGTCATTTACTTGAAATGGCTCGGTGTATTCTTTTTAGTGCCCATATGCCTAAGTATCTTTGGGGTGATGCTGTCATCACTTTCACCCACCTCATTAATCGTCTTCCTTCTCGTGTCCTTCAGGGTAAAGTTCCATATGAGGTACTTGCATCCCATGTCTCCTTACCCTCTTTTCATAATCTTCCTGCCCGTGTTTTCGGTTGTGTTGCTTTTGTCCATCTTCCAAAACATCAGCGGTCTAAATTGGATGCCCGGGCGGTTAAATGTGTGTTTGTTGGGTATGGAGGCCATCAAAAAGGGTACCGGTGCTATCATCCACCTACCAAGCAGTACTATGTCACTATAGATGTTACTTTCTTTGAAGACATGAGTTATTTTGCTCCTTCTGATACTGCTCTTCAGGGGGAGAATACCTATTTTGAAGAGCTGTATCATGGAGAGGGGGAGACAAGTAAGCCAGTAGATATGGTGACAGGTTCAGTTGAGATTACCAATGTAGCAGCTCCACAGGCGCCACCGGATGGTTCCGACGGTGTAGTCACTCCAGAGATTCAGGAACCAGCAGATGAAAACACAACTGCCCCTCATATCTCACATACTACTGTTTCTACACCTGACCAAAGCTCTCCTGGTACAGAAGATCACTCACCTGAGGTTAGTCATTCTATTAGAGCTACTAGTAGACAATATGTTTTGCCAAATAGGTCTACTAGGGGTCAACCAACAAAAAGATATGAACCTACCCTTCAGACTACAGCCAAGTATCCGGTAGCGAATTTTATATCTACCAAAAGATTATCTAAGTCATATGAGTCATTTGTGAATCAAATATCTACTGTATCAGTACCTAACAAAGTGCAGGATGCATTGCGAGATCCAAAATGGAGGAAAGCAATGGAGGAAGAGATGGAAGCATTACAAAAGAACAATACTTGGGAGCTTGTACCTCCACCATATGGCAATAAGACAGTAGGATGTCGTTGGGTGTTTACAGTGAAGCATAATCCAGATGGGTTAGTAAGCCGGTATAAAGCACGCTTAGTAGCGAAGGGGTTCACCCAAACATATGGCATAGACTATAATGAGACATTTGCACCTGTTGCAAAGATAAACACTATCCGGTTATTGCTTTCTGTCGCTGCTAACTTGAACTGGCCACTTAGGCAGTTTGATGTTAAGAATGCATTCCTTCATGGAGAACTAACGGAGGAAGTATACATGGATCTTCCGCCTGGATATATGGCCGCTTCTCCAAGTAACTCCGTATGCAGATTGATAAAGTCTTTGTATGGTCTTAAACAGTCACCTCGTGCTTGGTTTGGAAGATTCTCACAATTCATGAGGAAGATTGGCTACAAACAGAGTAATTCAGACCACACGTTATTTCTCAAACATCAACAAAGGAAGGTAACAGCCCTAATTATATATGTTGATGATATGGTGGTTACTGTGAATGATTCTGTTGAGGTGGATAAATTACAGAAACTGCTTGCCACAAAGTTTGAGATGAAGGACCTAGGTACACTCAAGTACTTCTTAGGCATTGAAGTAGCCCGGGGAAGTGATGGTATCTATCTATGTCAGAGGAAGTACATTCTTGATCTACTAACAGAGACATGTATGTTGGACTGCACTCCCATTGATACTCCTATTGAGTAGAACCATCGGTTAGTAGAGTATCCAGATCAAGTCCCTACTGACAAACCTCGTTATCATAGGCTAGTTGGACGTCTGATTTATCTATCACATACCAGACTAGATGTTGCATATGCAGTAAGTGTAGTAAGTCAGTTCATGCATAATCCCAGCGAGGATCACATGGATGCTGTTGTAAGGATCTTGAGGTACTTGAAGTCAGCTCCGGGGAGAGGAGTAATGTTCTCTAGTCACAATAAAATCCTTGAAATTTGTCGTTTTACAGATGCAGACTGGGCTAAAAATATTACAGATCGGAGATCCACATCAGGGTAATTTACCTTTGTTGGGAGTAATCTTGTTACATGGAAGAGTAAGAAACAAAAAGTGGCAGTCCGATCTAGTGCTGAGGCAGAATACAGAGGTATGGCTCAGGGAGTGTGCGAATTGTTATGGCTGAGAAATTTGCTACAAGATTTGGGCATTGAGCCTAAGGGTGCTATGCAGCTGTACTGTGACAACAAAGCGGCTATTGATATTTCACATAACCCTGTGCAACATGATCGTACAAAACATGTGGAAGTTGATCGTCACTTTATAAAGGAGAAGCTAGACACAAAGATCATTAATTTTCCTTTTGTTCCTACAGAAGAACAACTTGCCGATATGCTCACAAAAGGAGTGTCTAAAAAGGCTTTTTATGACGCACTTAGCAAGTTAGGCATGGTTGATGTATATGCGCCAACTTGAGGGGGAGTGTTAGTGCTTGTTAGTGCTTCGTAGTGCTAGTTAGTGTGTGTTAGTGCTAGTTAGTGCAATTCACTTTAGCATGATTAACTCCACTTGTAATTAGCTTATATATAGATCATCAAATGTATGTAATAGGCAATCAATCAAATAAGAACACTTACCTTTTGACTTAAACGATCGAAGTGCGGTTTATGCCTGACACGGCCGGGCCTAAAATCAACGTTTAGTTCTGAAGAGAACAAGCAGTAACTGCTTTTGTTGATTGATTGAACTTTCACCCGTAAAGGAGATGAACTCATGAAAGCCAGCTTTGAATGATTGCAGGTTTGATCTTTTAGATGTTTGTGTTGATGGACCGAAGGAGAAGCTAGATTCTACTGTTATAAGCCAGGTACGTACGCACTAAATTCTATTGTCTGTTTTATAGGGAGTGCTGCGTGACAGGAGCTTTTCAGGATAGGGATTAGGGGAGATGAGATTTTGTAGTGATATGGATGGATTAGTATCTGCTGCTACTTTCTTTACGTTACAAGTCTAGCTGCCTGCTGTTGAGTCGCTTCGTGCACGTGATGGAAGATTGGAGGTCAAGAGATTATTGATTCCGTTGATGTTAGATGTGGCTTAAGTTTGGGAGAGTACACTGCTCTGGCATTTGCTGGAAATTGGAACTGTATTGATCGAAGACTTGGCCATGAGTATACTGTACGTGGTAGGGAAACTATGCTGTTTCCGGAGGTGTGAAAGGAGTGGAAGCACTAGAGGCCAAGGCAAAGTCATTCAAGGCCCGAATGAATGACGGTATTATTCTTCATCTATCATCCAAATAGAGTTTCAATGCAATTCTGCACCTAGCTACATTATTAGAAATGATGAAGCTCCCAGCTGCCTACCCTCAGGTGCGCGCCTCTACTCTGCTGTATGAAGATTGGAAGCAAAACTGGCAGCAACACGTACAGATTAGAACTCCTAGAATACCAGTAATCTCTAACGTTTGATGGTTCTGCAGTCTCTTGAAGAAAGATGCACCAGCCGGGAATCGAACCCGGGTCTGTATCGTGGCAGGGTACTATTCTACCACTAGACCACTGGTGCTTCTTGCTCTGAGCTAGACTTTAACCTAATTAGACGTTACTGACTAGTCAAATTCAACGAACCACAGTACGAACACGAATGAAATTGGAGGGATTTGGTATGAGGTACACACATTCACACTTACCTCAGAACTTTACTGTTGAAACGTATAGAGGGGACATGTTAAAATTACAATAAACGACGTCGTAAATAACAGGAGACACTATAAGGTGATTACATACACAAGAATATATAGTGGTCTAACCAAAGGTTAAAGTTGGTTCTCAATATGTTCTCCATCGTTATCAAAATCTTGTAAGGTTCATCTCTCTTGCCAATAAGCTTCCCCAATATAATAATAGAATGGTTACGATTTGTGCAACGTTGGGAGCTGTTGCTTGTGTACTTTTTTATCTATTTGTTTTTCTTTAGATTCTTAGATTTACCGTGATGCGATGGTACTATCTTTTATCCAACACTATATGACTGCCATCTACATCTTAATCACTGTGAATTTTTCTTACTATCCTATTATAAATCGAATTTAAAAAGTCTGGTAATATAATTCTGGATAGTCATTTCCAATTGCAGCTTAGCAGTGTTGAGTTGATCGAGGGAGACACGATAGTAATGGGTTCCGATGGACTTTGATAATGTCTTCGACCATGAAATTGTTTCGACATTGACAGAAAACAGAGATGTTGCAGAGGCTGGTAGATGTTTCTAAAATTAACAACTGCTATGCAGATAAGAAACTATTGTGTGTTATGCTCTACTAACCGAAAATTGATTTTAATGCTAGCAAAGGCATTAGCTAATTTGGCAAGCAACCATTCTCTGGATTCAAAATTCGAGTCCCCCTTACATCATTGAGGCCAGAGCCAGGGTAATATAACATTTTGACTTATCTGACTTTACTAACTTGTAAGTCATAACTAATGAGCGGTTAAAAAATAAAAACTTGAGCACATGACTTTTCTCTCTCGTCTTTCAGGTTTTTCCAGCCCCTTTTTGGAACAAAATGATTGAATGAAGCTTACAGGTATTATACCTAGTTTAATGTCACAAGGCCCCTGCAGCCATTGTTCTAAAACTTCAAGTTTCATCTAGAGAAGTTATATTCCCAAACAAAGTGAAATGAGAACTGCTCCAGTGTTTTAGCGAGATTAATTTTTCTTGAAGACCACATTGTCATTGCCAATGCCTCAACTTTTTACTACGGAGAGTGCATAGTGTACTTAGGCCTCTGTTGATTTAACTACTGACCTCAATTTATGCAGGTGGAAAACCAGATGATATCACTGTGGTGGTTGGTCAGGTTACAAGCCTTGAAGCATTTTGATCTTCAGATTCAAACTTAGGGTAGCTGTTGTATAGAGTCTTACCACAGCTGTTTTTAGCATTCATGCAATTTGATAAATATTGCAGCTACCAGATTTTAGCAGTACCTCGAAAAAATGGTGGATTACATTTATGCATAAAGCAAGGCAGTTGGAATTCAAAATAGTTAGATGTACATTCATGCTCAAAAGCTTTGCTAAAGAGTCCATTCTTGATACAAAATGTGATTTGTTCATGAAGTTTCATTGCCTTAATTATCATCTAAACAGCCTTTTTGTTACAAAAAGAAAGCTATTAGTTTTCTTTTTGTACGAACCATAGTTCACCAGTGTAAAATATACACCATTTGGAGTTACAAATTCGATTGAATTTCTTTTTGAAGACGAAATTCAACTGAAATTTTAATATTAGCAAATTTGCACATCACACAACCTGATCTAACAGGAGGATAGAGTATCTGACAGTGCTGTAACAAAACCAAAAGCATCCACCTATTAGGCTACCAAGGATATCTCAGAAAAATTCCTGAACTGGAGGAATAGTAAGATCAAAATCATCGAGCAATGTGTATCTGTGAATAGGTATTTGTGAGAGCTAAATCACTCTAAGACCTTAAGAATCAACAACAAGCCACATCTAACAATAAAACACTTATTATTCTCTCTTTGGCATAAAATAGAAAGATTTATCTTAAATTATTGGGACAAACACTGGGCAGGTGAAAAAAAATACTACAAAAACAGACTAGAAATGGCTACAATACAAACAACTCAACCTGCACCAATGAATTTGACTTGCTGACTAATCCTGTGTATTGAATCTGTGTATCAAATCGAATGCCAGTGAAGCCTGAAAAATTTCCAATGGACTTGCTTACTCAACCATCGTGTGATGCCAACTCTTACAAATCTATCCCTAATGCAACGGCAAAATCTCCTTTGTCTTGAAAGGTTATTCAGGTTACAGTGCCACTGTTACTACCACTACTGTTGAGTTCTTGGTCTTTGACGCTTCTTACGTTGACCAGCAGATAGCAACAGCAGGGGCATGGAATAGCATTCTCGGAGCCCATCCTCTCACAAGCCCTCTGTATCCATCCTTTCTCGGTATTTTTCGAACCACATCTCCAATTGAACCACTTTTAAATCTGTCACACCCGCAAACTCCCTGTATGCCCGACAGATATATCCAAAAATGTCATTGGCATCATATAGAAATGCACAAGTTTTATCTATCACTGAATTCAATTCTCTATTGCCCAATCAAGCTTATCAGAATTGAGTACAACATAAAAGCAAATGAATATACAAATAAGGGAAGAAGCAGATAACA
Source organism: Argentina anserina (assembly GCF_933775445.1). NCBI lineage: Eukaryota > Viridiplantae > Streptophyta > Magnoliopsida > Rosales > Rosaceae > Argentina > Argentina anserina. Next base: position 22,362,364 of record NC_065877.1, read on the forward strand.
GCGTCTGGATGACTCTTCAATGAAAATAATGCTTTCATGTGAGTAGTAGAAAAATGTAACCATAATCATTTACATCAAACATCTGGCTATAATCAAGGAAAAAGACTTTATGTATGAAATTCATGATCAAAGTCATTTCGGACCTTTTGGGATACTATGAACTTCTTTCCTCCTCCATTATAATCTAAAATGTATGACATTTGACATATTATTTTCTGTTTCTGCTAGGTGGAGAAGAATAGCATATCACTGGTAAATCCTGCCACCCATATCCCTAGAGTATAACTTAGGATGTTGGATATGAGGGACCTGAAGCATCAGTGCGTCCAAACTAAGCTATTTAGATTGTCGATTTGGTCATTAAAGTTTATATTGTACCAGTACAATAGGGTAATCAACTCGCCTCAGTTGAAGTTTGCTACACAGTGTGACTCGGAATCAACATCTCTGAACAGTATAATAGGGATTGTGAAAATGATTCCAGCCTTGTTAGTAGAGGGACTTGGGAGAATGAACAGTTATCCAAATATGGAGGAGTCTGCCAGGGCAATTATGCTTGTTGAAATGGATGGAGGCTAATCCCTTATTCCGTGATAAGTTGCAGCAATTCCCAAACCTCCTCAAAAATTCAAATAATCTATTGCTGGAGGATTTCCTCCTCTAGGTGCACATGACACTTACTGCTAGTTTAATAAAGGGTATGTTCTGAAAGAGCGGGCTCTTATGATGTGCCTAGCCTTGTATTTTCAGCCCTTTCAACCTACACCAATACCCCTTGCAGGTCCAACAGTTTCTGAGGGAGGAAATCCCTTGAATAACAGGTAAGTTATCAGCAGATATCCCATGAATACAATCCATCGCACAAATGTATGGATGTTGATGGAGAAATGCAGGGTGGAGGCTATCCCTTGGAGCAGCTACTTCTGCCACAAGAACATTAGTATCAACTTAATTTTCTTTTTGACAACTAGTATGCACTTAATTTTAACAGCGGCAAATTTCCATCAAAACACAATCAGTTTCTAAATGAATCATGAAAATTTTAAGTTCACCTAGCTGATTCAAGTGGGGAGGCTGCCATATTTGACACGAAACTAAACTGAAATTCGCATAACTTGGCTGCTCGCTCAACATATCTTTTCACTACCCGATATCAGCTAACAGCTCCTTTATTAACAAGTTGAATTTCCAAAATATAGACACAATTCACACAAGGTTGAAATTCATTCCAACCGAGTTGGAAGATGCATCAAGCCCTTCTACTAAGAGACTGATTTCTGCCATGGAGACCAATTTTACACATCTTACCAGTACTGCTCTTCAAATTTAGTTTTGAACATCTGGCAGAAATGAACATGCCACCTCTGATTTTTCTCACTATGCATGACCAAAGATATCAACTCATCAAGAAATGATGGAATCTTTACAAACTAATTACCATTTCACTTCTTTCCAAAGAAGAGAGAAACAGAAATAACTACTTCAGTATACCACACTCCAAAGTACACCACTATGGTCTCTCAAACACCCCCCAGATCACTGAACATCCATTAAGATCAAAGTATCAATGTTTTTACATTCTGTACAAAAAGAAAAATGAGAGCACTATTAACATTTAGATCAAAGTATCAATGCTTCTACATGCTGTACAAAAAGGACAATGGGAAGCACTATTAACTTCCAGCAAGGTATATACAACAGTTATTTAATAGAACTCTAAACCTCTTAAAATAATATGGAAGACTCATGCCTAGGAAGCTTATTCACATGTTCTCCCATGCCAAAAATCATAGAGAACTTCACCATAGAAGAAAGCTTCACTTGAAGCATATAGAGATCTTCACCCATTCTTTCATTCAAGAAATCCACACCCACATTCACATCCACATCCAACCATATTTACAACCTTGCTGAAACTCTCCCTTCTTCTGGCTGTTCAAGTTGCCAGAACCTTAGTTCAATTACCTCCACAACTATTCAGGACGGAAGCTAACCAGATTTGGGAGCTGAGTCAATTGGAGCTTCCTAATGTCATTACCAGTAACCTTGCAACCCTCCAAAGTCAAAGACTTCAAATTCTTAAGCAGCTTCAAGTGACGAAGTCCTGAGCTGGTGATGCGAGAATTTGAAACATTTAAAGAGACCAATCCTGTGAGCCCTGCATTCATATAAAAGGGTGTGACAATTAGTAGACATTAATAACAGTATCCAATATGGTTATACACCACCAATTCCAACCAGCTTTCAGACGAATTATTGCTGATGAAAGCATTGGCCTTCCTCGCAACATTACAAAAGGCAACCCCCATCCCTTTATTCCATGTGCTCTTCCCTTGCAATACACATGTTTGGCCCTCGTTGTCCTCAGGAGATTATATCAAACTCCATCCAGCAGCATAGCAGATAAAGGAACTGATACATATCATGTTTATAAGCCAGAGTTAAAAGGGATTACCTGAAATCAACTCCAAGCTTTTATCTGTTAGGTTGCAGTTTTGTGATAGATTCAATAGGGTCAAGGATGAAAGATCTTTGATATCCTTTACTCCAGCATCTGTCAATCCTCCACCACATATTTCTAGGGACCTCAGGTTTTTAAAGCCTGAACCATAGACAAATACATAGGTGAAATTTTAAATAGTGATATCTTGGTAAATCCAAACTACAACATTTCTGTTACAATCCTGAGTAGCGTTGCACAATCAAATTCACTGGGTTTGCAAAGCCATTATATCAAATGTTCAAATCCATAGAAGTCTTATAAATACAACTCTAGTGACAAACGGTAAGCCTGCTGTTCAGCAAAAACAATTATGCAGTCCATCTTATAATATAAGGTGATCAAACCAAAATGACTCATCAGCCTGATGGTCTTCAGACTGTCCACAAAGAGGACACTGTTTTGACATCGCAGTATTTAAAACAGAAAAAAAAAATAATAATAATAATAATACGCACAGGTAAAAGTTTTAACTGTTCAAACTTAATCTGGGTTTTCGTTTTTAAAAAACAAAGGAAACAAAAAAAAAAGAAACTGGATTTCCTATCAATAGGCTGCTTTATATCAGTCAAGTCTCTCCTAGGACTAAATGTAAGTACTTGACAAAGTTTGCATAACATACTTCGGAGATACTTTGTTCCAGAATCTGTAATTTTAGCTCCAAACAGATCCAGGTGCATCAATCCAGTTAAACCTGCAATAACAACGACGTGTGACAATTGCTGATATACAGGCAACAAGTAAACACCCTGTACATCTGTTTTCACGTTAGCCTACTTACTTGTAAGAGCTTCAAGTCCAGTATCTGTTATCTGCCGGGAATCCAAATTGAGGGATTTAAGAGATGAGAGCCTAGACAGCTTTCTTAACCCACTGTCAGTGACCACAGTGAAAGACAGATTTATACTTTCTAGTTTAACCAGCCCTACAAGAAGCAAGCAGAGAAAAATTAGGCTCACAAATCAAGACACACAAGTGATAGCAAATTAAATTTAAAACAATGACAACAGAGGTAAATTTTCCATATTTGCATCTCTTGGATATCTTTTTGTGAAGTGTATAAAGCATAATTTTCCTAACATTCGGATCAGTTGATTATGGAGACATGCGCTGAAATCAAATATGTATGACTGAACCATGGGAAGACATTATGCATATAACCTGACAGATGGCGGAGTCCAATGCTTCCGACTTCAGTATCTGACAGTTCCAGGCATTTCAGATGCTTAAGGCCTAAAAGAATATGCACAAATACCACCTTCATCAAAAATCAAGTGTCTAGAGATAGAGGAGAATAGGCACCTTTTGAATTACTTTGTACTTTGTAACCACATACAGCGTATGAAAAGCTATTTGAAAACCGAAATACCATGAATAAATTATACTCGAACTACTTGTCAACGTTTTTGTATCTTGCATCTTGAATTTTTTTTCCATCAATGAAGAATTAGCACGTTAAATCTAATATATGCAAATAAACAAAGACCAGCAAGCAAACTCACACATTAAACTCATCTGCTTTTTGTTGTAAAAATAAGCTTACAATTTGGCTCCACTGCACATTCACCAAGATGGTCTTAATTCGGACACAATAGGATTGCTTTTGAGTTTCTACAATAACTGACTCTATTTTTTGTATTGATAGCACACGTTCATAGTTTCAGATCAGGGCTTTGGTAATGAGTTTTGGGCTGTTAAGCCTTTGGTTCAGATAATCGGTGCTTATGGGGAAGCCCCCTCTACGTAGGAAGGTCCCAGAAACGTTACAAATAATCTGTGAGGGGAGCTTGGCCTTGTCGGTGCCAATCCTGAAAGTGCCATTGTCTTGGTTTCTTTTGTCTTGGTTGCTATCAAAGGCAGCTTTACATAGGGTTCTAGTTATAGCTCTTAACCATAGCTCTTAACAGTCGTGGCCTTCATAACTCATAAGGTAGGTCATTGTGTAATGTCTGCCTCCCTTCCATCTTTTGAGGGCTAACACCCCAGTTTTGATTTTTAAAAAATAAAAAGTAAAAAATCAAACACTGAATAACATAAATCCTATAAGTTAAATTTTATCATGGCAAACCACATGAGACATAAATAAGCATTTCTAAAGTGTAACAATTTTCTTCTGTTAACTTTTTTTTCTTACAAGAAATTTTCTGAACATTTCTAATCAGGCAGTTTTTCACACAAGGACGTCACTAAGAAATTGTTAGCTTGAACTCTAATTAATTTTTTATACAACATCGGGATTTATAATAAAGAGATATGGAAGTTCAAAAACAGAGGGAAAAGTTAACTACACAACTCAGCATCGAAACTTCAGCTTTTGAAATGTAAACAAAAGCAGCTTAAGTTACATGATTCTTATGAAGATAAAGCAGAAAGTGCGCCCCAAGTCCCGACCTACATGCATATGTAAACACTGACCTGTCAAGTTAGCCAGCCCTTCATCACCAATTCTACAGGAATCCAGATTCAAACTCTCCAAATTTGTCAAGCCTATTTGAAGGACAACAAAAATTTCAATACTATATAATACATGCACACATATATATTACAGAAGAAGAAAGGTACATTCTAGTTCCATGGATTTATTATGAAATTGTAAATAACCTGCGTCTTATATCTTAATTACTAAACCATTTATTTCTACCAATTTAAAGTCAATGCAGATGCAAATTCCAAAACCATCATTTATAACTTAAAAACACAGGAGCTTAACCAACAAATACCACCTTTTAAGTGCACTAGACAGGCGTCTGTGATGTCATTGAACCCCAAGTTTAGTACTTTTAAGTTTTCAAATCCTGCATGGCACAAGGGTTGCTAGACGATTAAACAGCCACGACTAACAAGACTCCCAGCAATCATCTGGGACGAACTATAATCCCCGTAACAGCATAGAATGTTTCCATCATATCATTTGAAATATACTTACGACAAAACTTGTCACATCCTTCATCAGTTAGATGACATCGGCTCAGATTCAGAAATAGCAGGCAATCAAGCGCTGAAACATGAGCCAAGTGAGATATCAGGCCCAATCAAAGCTAGAAGAAAGGGTTTAAGGACGTTAATAGGTAGGGCAAAAAAGTCAAATGTCACCAAGTTTTTATTCCTATAAGATGAAGATATGAATTCATACATCACTTCTTATATATAATAGATCAATAGAAACACAGAATAATAGATCATTCAAAACACAAAGAAATCCTAACATTTTATAGCCTTTCATGGATGATTTAAAGAACAACCTTTTCAGATTAAGGAACCCTCTAGCAACCGCAGGAAAAACATTTTCAAAGAATTAATAAAACTTAAATTCCAAATCTAACCACACAAATTTCTAGCAAGTAAGCCTACCAGCATGATAAACTGAATCATAAATTTCAAATCACATACACAGACTAGATACCCACGTATTTTATATGCATAGCCCAAATAAATTCAGTAAGTTGTCCATCTCATGAATGACTTTGGGGTTAGATGGAAGATAAAGATAAAACATATATCACAACTCTGGTATGTAAACCTGAAAGAGAGTCCAAACACGCAGCAGTTACCGGGCATCCCTCCAAGTTCAGAAGAGAAAGATTGTGAAGACCTGCAAAACAGAGATGATATAAATAATTACAATAAAGGAACAATCACAAAGGAAAAGCCATATACATCATATCCCGATAGTTATGTTTTTTATTCACAGAGATAACTCTTCTAAATAATAGGAACCTTCTATCTTCTGCACCAATCATATACCAATTAAAAAGATAACAATTTAATGCTGCTGTTCCTTATCAACAAAAATTATTAGGATTCATCTGTATTACACCCCAGAACTACCTCATTTAGTGTCTTAGATTAAAAAGCTTTCTGATCCATGCATTCAGACCCATGCTCTCATTCACAAATAAGCATGCATTGCAGCACACTAAAAATATCTTCTTTGTAAAAGATGATGATCTATCTTGCACCTTCTGAACTATAATGCTGTACCTGTGGTAAAATTTGCCTTCAGATAGTGGCTGACCCAGGATTTTATCCATATCGAGGCACATTGTCATATATTACATGTATTTTAAACTGACGTGGGAGATATCTCGGCTAATATTGTCACTAATCAATTCTACTATACACAAAACCTCTGGGTGCGGGAGCCCCCACTTTTCGCTCTACTTCTCTACGTCCGTCAGTGCCCTCAGACAAGGTAAAAGACTAGGGAAGTGTTCTTTTTTTAAACCCTTTTTCATGGGGTTTTTTTCTTTCTTTCCAGCAACCGAATACAAGAAGAACATAAAAGAACATGAAAACACTTGCTGGTTCTATTTTCTAACTTATGGGTTTGAAGAGGTCCATCCCAGTAAGCCCTTTTTACTGCTTTATGTTTCTTTTCAAAAACAACTGAATTTAACTGTTTGATTATGCCAGTTATTTCTACTTAACATTATCTAAGGCTGATGACATTGATATGCAATTAAAATGCGAATGTTCAATACCAATCGCACCGAAAGGAAAGAAAATGGTCAACTCCTCTTTCAGGGACAGCTGAAATCTTCAATTTCTTATTCATTATTACACCAATAACTGGTTTATGGTAAATCAAAATCTTCAAACGAACTGCTCCTACCTTTATACATTAGGTATAGATCAATGGTCTATCAAAGTTACAGAAATCCATGTCATGCTCACTTTGTGAAAAGCAATTTGCTTTTAGCAAGGAAAAGAGGCTGATTGTAGTATGCTAAAATCATTTCATTTCTATAGAAGGAGAGATGTAGATGACTTTTCTACAACCACATAGGTTGGAGGCTAGAGGATTTTCGGGGTTGGAAGGAATTCAATGAGCTCTTTGGGCATCTGTTCTGGTGGTTTTCAAATATAGCCTTCCTTATTATCTGTATCTCCTGATACCTTTTCTGTTGGGGACATCCTGACCACATCTGTTGTCTCATTATTAAATTTATACATGCTTCTTCTTATTAAATATATGGAAAAAAATTGTAAATATCCTCACAGCCTCCCAGTCTTTAAGAGTATATCTATTCCTTCATATAATTTGGGAGTATGCTATACAATCACATAGTACCAGACTCCAGAAGATTAATCAATAACGAAAATGATTTTATCATTTTACATATAGAGATGCATTTTTTTAATTTAAAACAGCAAATACCTTTCAAATAAGTAATGCCAGAATCAGTAACCTTACTGCAGGAAATTTGTACGCATTTCAAATTTGTAAGCCCTGATACATAAAAGTAGGAATTCCACTATGAGAAAAACAACTGTGTAATTCAAGTTGAACACGAAAGCACTGTGAATATATTACATATACATAATAGCAAGAGAGATCTCTGCAACTAATATGTTGCATGGAGAAGCATACTGCATCACTAAAGATAGAGGAAAGTGAATAGCAGTGCTGCAATTCTAGTACAATATGCATGTAGAAGACAATCTAACATTGCAGAATCTGAGTCTCAAGTCTCAATAAACTCTGTTGTTGGAAGCTTCTAATCAAAGCCAGACACCAGAATTGTAATTCTAGTATAATATGCATGTACAAGACAATCTAACATTGCAGAATGAGTCTCAAGTCTCAATAGAATCTGTGTCGTCGGAAGCTTCTAATAAAAGCCAGACACCGGAACTGTACAGCTATGTAGAAAAGTTTTAAACACCAGAGAAAAAGCCAATTTGTAAAGTACCTGAGAGTGGCTCCATGTCAGCATCTGTTATGGAGTTGCACCATTTGATATTGAGAGACTCCAATTTTGTTAACCCTGTTACAAGATTTGAATAAAATATGAGACATGCTTGATATTACCGCCAAATCGTCAGTAGGGAGAACAGTGCCATGCTAAGCCGAAACCAGGAAACTGTTATGCAGGGTTCAATACACCATCCTGACGTGTATGATATGAGATATATGATTTAATCAACTGATAGTGAACACCCAGACACTCTAAACATATGTTCAAATGGACCTACAGTCTACTTTTTTCCACCAACTTGATTATCTTGCCGTTACAATCCCAAGTATTTCCTTATTGGGTCACAAGTGAATTCCTTACCAGTACTAAATAAGTCTTGATCAATGATCATAATTTAAACTGAATACTGAACTCATATAATAACCATTTATTTGATCAAAAACATTCAACAGATACATGGATCTTAACTTGTATAGACAATTGGAAAAAGTCTAACTGTGCTGCAGGAACAGAAAAAAAAATGCATTGTAATATAGATTTCTCTGTTATTGGTTTCTCCTCATGTTCATTATGATAAATTACTTCTCCCAACCCAAAATCAATGTTAAGAGGGAAGAACATAGTTCAGTTTTTCAGGTGAGTGCATAGCAGCAGATACACCTTGAAGATGAACAAGTCCGCCTTGGATCCCTGGGCATTTCTCCAAGTCCAACTTGATCAAACCAAATAATCTAACAAAAGCACTCATTCCATGAGAAGTAATTCCACAGTTTCTTCTAAAACTCAAGTCTGTCAAGTTTGATAGACCTGCAGGGAGTTAACACAAGTGTTATATGCTGAATCAAAATGATGGACGTGGTCAATCACATGAATGTTCTTCCGAATTCAGGCATAATTTTTTTTACAACAAGGTCGATCACAAAGAGGGCAACAAGAGTTAAAGAAAACGGTTAAACCGTTTGAGTGATAACCGTGTTGAGTTGTAAACACCCTAATTTGAATTGTAGCATGCTAAATAGAATATAAGACTGCAATAAATCAATCATTCCTCCCCAACTATGACTCCATTCCTCTTTTCCTAATCCTTTCTGTATCATGTTATAGAGCTGCTTAAATAGTTTTACTTATATGTACAAGATGTCTGATTCCAACAGCTATTTTGGCTGACTACAAGTGACTAGCCAAAATTTAGGGTGATTTACACATCCTCAGTTCCTCACTAATAGATTATATCATCAAACAGTAGCACCAATAGCTTAGAAGGAAGATACATACCACTTATATGTTCCAGCCCATGATCTGATATCTCATCACAATCATTAAGATTTAAGGCTTGGAGATTTCTGCAATCTTTGAGATAAATTAACCCACTGTCGGTAACATCAGAACCCGAGAGATCTAGAGAGAGTAAAGATGACCCTTGTGAGGATACGACATCCATCCAAGTATCATTCACATTAGGGTATCCCCCTAAGTAAAGATCCTGCCAAACAAAGAAAAGAAACTTCAAGGGCCACATAGATGACTGGCAATCAAGAGTGACAGGACAAATGACACTGTATAAACTAAAAAATGTAATTCCCAAACTAACACCATGAGGTACCTGTAAAGCACAATCCCGGAAACCTTGAAACGAAACATCAGTTAGGCATCCAGAGGAGACCAACTCATTAATGATCTGCTGACTGATATCTCTCGGGAGCATAGAGAATGTGCTATATTTATCAATGTCCTGTCAACCAAAGAATCAGTGGGCATAAGCAAAAGATGCACCAATCAATCCCAGTGTCTATCACAACAAAACATTCAGAAACAATCACCTGGCATATTTTCCACGCGCACAAGTCCATGAGGGAAGGGCACTGCCCTTTGTCATGTTGGGTATCTCCACCAGGTCGGGAGAATGCGGTTGCCAACCACTTTGAACTCCCACTCTTGGAATATCTGGTGGAAATCCCTCTAGGAAAACGATCTTCATCGTCTCGATTATTTCTCTTCCTGGAACAAGCTCCCCCCATGGAGCAAATTGTATTCAGTAAAACAACGACCCGCGATGTACTTAGAAGAAACTGCAGCAGAAGATTACTCCACCCATCCAATCACCAAACTTGAAACCACGCACCATCCTTCATCCTGTAGAACTAGAGAGTACACGAAACACTCTACATCAGCTCTTCTATGTGTACAGTAGAGTAGAATAGTGACTCACCTACCGCATACTTTTGTTTTTTTTGGATCGCATATTTTTCGAATGCTCATGGAAAACTGAAAATTTGAAACTAATGAAAAGAAGAAGGAATACATGATTTCTTGAGGCCTGAATTTTGATCTTTCTTTCCGAAAAGAAACGAGAGGTGAAAACAGAGGAGAAAAAGTGTGGGGATGATTAGATTATACCTTTGGGTTGATCAAAGCATCCTTGTTTCGGCGGAGATGGATAGAGAGAGAGAGAGAGAGAGAGAGAGAGAGAAGGATCAAAAAGTCGCTGATGAGGGAGTGACGGAGACTGGAAGTAACTTGTGGAAGGAGGGGTGGAGTGAGGGGGAACCGAGCTCCGAAGCAAGGGATCATTGACACGTGTGGCGGTTTAGTCAGCTTGGACGTGGGTCGGTGGGGAGTGGGGGTCCACGATAACCTTTTCAAAGGCTCCGGCGTTATCCGGTTTGATATAGAGGCGGCCCACTGTTGCCTTTGGATGATTCGTGCACGCCACTGTGTTCAAGCTTTACGCACACACGAATAGGGAGTGTTAAATTGATGCCACGCTTTATTTAATGGAAAAACATGCCTACTTCCGGGATAATTATTATTATATCTTTGTGTGTGTTTTAGCCTAATAGGTTTCCTATTAGGAGATAGATTAGCATCTCCATAATAGATTAGAACTCCGAATCTTACGGGATTGTGGTTTTATAATGCCTATATATAGGCCCCCATATCATTCAATAATACACAATTATTTCATCATGAAACACGTCATCAGCACATTGCTCTAAAACCCTGAACTTTTAGAGCCCTAGAAATTTTTTCTCTTCTCCACCGCCGGCCGCCGTCGTCTCCGGCCTCCGGCATCTCCTCGTCGGCGCTCCTCGTCGGCGCAGCCCTTGCTCGCCATTGTTGCAGCCCCCCCCCCCCCCCCCGCAGCCCCCGCATCGTAGCCCCTGCAGGCCCTGCTCGCTGCCCCTGCACGCGCGCACGCAGCCCTGCACGCTGCCCATGCATCACCCCTGCAGCCCCCGCATCGCAGCCGCATGCAGCCCCGCACGCAGCCCTTGCACGCACGCTTGCGACACCTGCAGCCCCGCTTGCGACCCCTGCAGCCCCTGCATCCTGCCATGCTGCCCCTGCACGCAGGGTCTCTTCCGCATTCGCTCCGCAAAAATATCTTTTTGCCCGCAAGACCCCGCATCAGAGGATTCAAAATTGCTCCTCCCGCATATCTACGCAAGAAACGCGTACTGCACAAGCAAACTCTTCACTCAAGAGAAGCTACTCCCGTCTTTTCTACCCTTTTGGGCCTATGGCCTGCCGAGCACAATAACTCTTTGGACTTCATACTATATTTTCTTTTTCTTTTCCTTTTCCTTTTTCCTATTTCATTATTTGAATGTTCATTGGCACGGTTTTATTTCTAACGATATTTCACGTGCTCATATAGGTAAAATCATTGCTCGGCGTACTATGGTGATGACATTCATGCCGAGATGGATGATACTTTTGTCATCTACATACGATTTTGATCGTATCCTCCCAAGATTTTATGTCATAGGACGAAGATCGAAAATGAATTCATCAAGCAACTTCATGCATGACGATCGATTTGCAGTGCAATTTAATTATATGCGGTCTATTTGGCAGACCAACAAGTATGTTTTTCTTAAAGTTGCTGCTTTTGAAGATATATATATAAATTATCGGGCGCTATTAGCCTTTTTCATGTCTTCTTTTCTGGCCTTTCTTATAACGCCGATGAGACCAAAGAGGGATATGATTCCCCTCTTGGTCGATGTTTTTCGTGTGACGATCCTGGGGGAGTCACGTTATTATTTAAAAAGGAAGATATCGATTTCGTGTGGTCGCCTGAGTGCACCGCTGTTTTGGGTGCGATCATGAGAATCGCCGATATGCATCGATTATTTTTGTGACCATATACATCACAACCCTTCTAATTCTGGTTTCATACTTGAATAGTTTCGATTATTCGAAACCAATACAACCCTCGTTTCTCATGGATGTGTCGTCATCGCGACTGTTGTTTGAATGTTTGAGTTTTCTTAAACTCATGTCTATAAACGATAATCCCAAGGTCTACGTACTCATTTATTTGAGTTGAAATTCATAACTCTGAAGCAGCACTATTTGCTGACAAAAGATCCCAAAAATAACGAATTCTATGGGACACACTTCAAGTGATTTAATGAACGTATGACGTTGTATTATCAGAGTTGACCTTGATGCATACTCCACATCCAAGAAACGCATGCCATTTTTGGCACCTGTATCTATTTCTTGAGGGAATTTTGGAGATGGAAAAGTAACATTCTTCCATTCTCAAGTAAGCAAACATTTTTTTAGCCTCAGGCTAAGGCTCCGCCCGATCCGATATGCAAGATTTTGTTGCTACGGACTTTTGATTAGTCAATCTATTTTGACTATGTTTTCTGCTTACTATTTTTCAAGTATGATGTTGACATTGCCTTGTTTCTTGTTCGACTTTACCTTAAGTCGTCTATTGGAATTGGAAGGTTGGTTGTGTTGTATTAAATATTGGCATATTCTATAAAATTTCTCGTATTTCTTGTTTACAAGATTGACTCGTAAGAATTTTATTTGCCTTGGCTTAGCATACATGGTCAACGTTTGCAACTCACGTGGTTTTTAAATTGGCCGCTTTTGGGTTACATGGGACCCCAATAGTACTACATTGTGAATTTGGACATTAAAATTTGGAAAACGGACCTCGGAACATCAAAATTGATGTCGTTTTTTCCCGGTTACTGTTCCGGCGTTTCCGGAACGTTTTTTGGCATTTTACCGGCATATTCGCCGCCTTCCGGCCATTTTCCGGCGTTTCCGGCACCGCTATCCGGTTCCGGACGGCGTTCCCTGTCGGACCTGAAGTTACGGCCTCCATACCGGCCAGGTCCGGCCACCGCCGGCCAAATTTCCGGCAATCGGTGCCGCCGGCTTCCGACGAGTTTTTCCGACGTTTTTCGTTTCTCGTCATTTTTCCGACATATCTCAGCAGTTCTTACTGCCATGTTTTCCTAGTCCAAAATTCACCCGGTTTTGAGTTAATTTGACATGGTTTTCCGGTTAATTTTCCGGTTTTCTCCAAGTCGTTTCATAGCTCAAATGATTTTATTATTATTGGTGACTACCCGCACCAATTGGATGGTTTTTTACCACCCAAATTGTTTGGTATTCAACTGCTCCAATACCATGTTTTTCCAACTCTTGAGTTGAAGAATGTAGTTCTATTGCCATGTGATACATTCGATGGGATTGCCATTTGTTTCAATCCCCTCTCTTACAATATCCTACGGCGTATTGTGTAGAGAAGTTCACCGCGTCGTTGACTCTCTTAATCTTCATTTTGAGAATGTCCCGCCGTGAAATCGAGTGTCTTGCTAATTGTGTAACCACCCACACTGTCCTACGGCGCAAGTAGTTGTTTTACGGATCTCGTGCAGAGATTATGTTCTATATCTTCGTGCCTTGCTATGTTTTAAAGGCCATACATGCCAATGATGGATTTTCATCTTGATATTTGTGTTAAGAATGGAGAGGAATAAATCTGTCAGATTTCATTGACAGTATCTTTTTCAAGCTTCGACAGTAGCTTTGTTAGCCTGCAGACATCGTTTTGCTTGCCTGCAGCAGTTGCTTTATGTAACTTAAGATTCTTTGAATCATGGGTTCGGTTTTACTGTCTTCTCGGTTTTGACATGATCATTTTTTGGTCATTTTGAACAAGATATGATGATTCGAGTTCTTTGAAATTCACATTATCATCTATTTTTCATGTTCACGGAGCGATTGGAGGACCACCTCACCCATGCTCTACACAGTGAGGCCGAGCCTGCCTATTTCGGCGGCTCCATGGCATTAAGGCCGTCGGTGGCGGCATCCCCTCCTTCACAAGAGCTTGTGATGCCTCCCGTGTTTTCTAATGCCTCCATGGTAATCTCTGATGCTCATCGCTCATTTTGCAGAGCTTGTTATTTTGCTAGATTTCAAGGAAGTCCTTATTTGCTAATGCACCAACCGAGAACATTCAATTCTTATGAAGTATTTAAGGTGACATTAGTGGACCTTATCCAACCGAATGCGGACATTTTTCGGTATTTTTATGGTATAGGTTAAGAGCATCGACGCGTTGGTCACACGTCGCTTTGCTTTCCACAAGAAACACTGCATTCGCTAAAGTTTTTAGCTATGATCATCATCCTAAGGGCTCACCACCTTTCCTATCCTCTCAAGTCTATTTGAATGGATACCATTGGAGAGTTCACCCCCACGACTTTGATGATTTCGTTTTGCATATCTACTGGGATCGTCGTTGAACATATTATTCCTCATGTTCATTCACTGTACGATCTAGCAGAGCTTGGACTTGGTTATGGGTACTAACCTGCCGATTTTTGCATGGATACGGTCCCAACGTTCTTTTCACTAACGCCTATTTGGTTAAAGTTATTTATGTGCCTCTATTGTAGTTATCTCAATAGGTCTACTTGAAATGATTAAGTATTCTGGTTGGTTATGATTTATGAATCACCAACACTTGTCCGCTATTTCCAATCTACAACCGTTGATCTCTATCCTGCGATATTAGCAGACGGTCACTTTGATGAGACATACTTCCCATCGTTAGGGGGAGATATGGAATGCTCCCATTCTAGTTTTTAACGCCAGGAATTGACGTGGTGGGCACTATGTCTCATTAAGATCCCGCACTACTCAAAGTGAGTAAATGTGCAACGCATTATCGACCTCCAGAAAGTCAAAAATTCGATGCTCAATGACTTTACCGATATTGCGAAAGTGACGAGATCGCACATAAATGTTGTGATGTGCCGGTAAGGTTGGGACTCTCAGAATATGGGAGAATTTCATATGACCTGGTCCTAGCACTGTTGGCACCATCTCTGACAGTGGGAAGGAAACCGGCGATGACACAATCGTACGCTGTGGTGTTGTCGGCGCCCGTGGTATTGTACCACAAAACAAGGGCGGCAAACGCAAAGATGGACTAGTAAGGGTCATAGCTTCGGTCTTGGCTCCTGCCTAGATGAGGGGGAGACCATTATTCTCTGGAATCAAAACCAGAAAGAAGCGAGATGCGTAGGCACAAGTATTTTGCCCATCATCAAGAGATATTATCTAAACATGTGTATCAACCAAGTTTTTGTGGGACGCTACAGACTCCTTTTGTTGATGTTAGAGAAGAATAGAAATCCCACAAATTGATCGTATACAGCGCGCGCGCGTGTTTAATGGATTGATCAACCATGATTGATGATGTATTCGCTTATGCTCTTATTCCGTTGTAAAGTATCAACGATGAGCAACTTGACCGAAGTGGAAAGAATCAATACAGGCTGAACTAGACTTGTTATGTTGGTCGTTGTTCGTAAGTGTAATGAGAAAGATGAAGTCATGCAATATTTGCTGAACTTATGGCGCAAAGATTGTCTCATTATCCTAGTATTGACTACGATGAGTTATATTCTCTCGTTATGGACATAATTGTTTTCCGCTACTTGATCAGTAGTAGTGTCCATGAAAACTGATTTGCAGCATATGATAGTG
Organism: Argentina anserina; assembly: GCF_933775445.1. Taxonomy (NCBI): domain Eukaryota; kingdom Viridiplantae; phylum Streptophyta; class Magnoliopsida; order Rosales; family Rosaceae; genus Argentina; species Argentina anserina. The sequence continues at coordinate 22,378,378 of NC_065877.1, forward strand.
GTCATAGAATATCTGTAAAGGGATCTTGACGTAGATATGAGAGTGCCCGAGGGACTTTAAATGCCTCTAGACCACAGAGAGATTATGTAATCAGATTGCGACGTTCGGAAGAACGTAGTACAATCGGTTGCAAGAACTCATACCCATATGTGTTCATATGAAGCTAATTCTTGATTCTCTATTTCGTCTAAGTATAGATGATGAAAAGATTCAATGAGCTATACATTCATACATGTTAGTGTTGTTGGGACACTATTGCTTTCATTATGACGTGATTAAATATGCGCCTATGCATTGTCATTGGACTTGCATTGCTTCTTTGACATGGGTTTAGTTCTACACTTTGACATAGGTTTCATGTTAGGAGATAGATTAGCATCTCCGTAATAGATTAGGACTCCGAATCCTACGGGATTGTGGTTTTGTAATGCCTATATATAGGCCCCCATATCATTTAATAATACACAATTATTTCATTCTGAAACACGTACAAATTATTATGTATGTGTGCGTACAAACTCTTATTTATTTGCACACTTTGAGAATATAAATACATGATTTTAACCGTTCAAAAGTTTAGTTTATTACTAAAGATCATTTCTGTAAAAAATCAACATAAACAAAAATCGTTTGCTTTGTCGATTGCATCAAACAAATGAACAGTTATGTTGAAAGTTAGTAGTCTCATGATCAATCGTCAATTTGTTTGACGCAATTGACTATGAAGACAATTTTTGTTTACATTAATTTTTTGCAAACATGATCTCTATTAATTTAATTTACCTTTGAACGGTTAAATATTTTTATTTACACTGCGAAAGTAGATAAATAAAAGATAGTTCAGATACACACGTACATATTAGTTTGTACACAAATTTTTTCCTTACTCAATTGAATGATCAAATCACCCCCTTCTAGTTATTATATGAAATATAAAATTAATAGTTCGGCTTGGTAAATGCAATAATCATATACGGACCAAATCCAAAGAGCCCCCTCTAGACTTCAAATAATGTGCTACAAATGTGTTATTTCGGTTTGCTGAAACTAGGTAGCTCTCTGATGATAACCAACCAAACTCACCATTGCCACATTTTCGAATCACGCGGAGATCGATCATTGCATTCGATTAAGTAATAAAAGAGTGTATTTTATGTTCTGGTTTGTTGTGTTGTTTGGTTCTGATCCCAACTTTGTAATTATTCAAAATAAGATTGGTGGGATCCGTGATGAGGACATGGAATGGTGGAACGGAGATGGGTGTGGTCGAGATCTGACAACGGGTTTGCGGCTAGTAGCGGTTGACGACATCACTTCAATCATTGCCTCATGGTTCTTGGGGCACTCTCCTTGGGAAAATTCTAACATGCAGATCTTCACACTATGCAGATCAATTTTTATGTGCGTGCAGAAAAAAAAACATACCAAAAAAATGGAGAAAAATGTGTAATGAATACCACAAGATCCAACTTTATGAAAATTGAATGATGATGATTTGATCTGCATCATATGCAGAGCTGCATGATAGACGAATTCACTCTCTTTGGGCCAATTTTATGTACTCAAAAAAATGGAGAAAAATGTGTAATGAATACCACAAGATCCAACTTAATGAAAATTGAATGATGATGATTTGATCTGCATCATATGCAGAGCTGCATGATAGACGAATTCACTCTCTTTGGGCCAATTTTATGTACTTTGTTATTTATTGTTCATGTTTTGTGTGTTAGCTTTATTTTGCTTCCAGTTTTCAATAATAGTCTACTCTAAGTTAGTAGACCGAGGTGAGATTTGGTTTGGTTTGTACATCTTGTGTGTTGGGTCTGGCCTAGGACGGCAGCGAGTTCCTGACATTGTCAAATAGTCACAGCTTCCTAGTGGCAAGATGAAATGCATTGTCAATAGATGGTGGTCTTGTCAACAAAATATTGAGAAAATGGTCTTACTTGTTATATTGCTCTCTGTGAGATTTAGCTTTCCTATATGTCACTAATTGTGAAACAAATGGAGTTGCCCAGATATTTGGTATGTCAACCCTTGCTAGTTGGTGCATGTTTGAATACGTAGCATTAGGGGAGAAACTTGTTAATGTCCATGTCATTCTCTCATTACTAATTGTTCGGGATTTAGGCTTTACGTCCCCCCCTCACATGCGCGCACGTTGTATTAAGTCGTTTTTTAATGATAGTTTGAGAGCAGTCGCACTAGCCCTTACCTAAAAGTGTTGTATTATCGTAATTCATGTAGATTAGTGTCTAGATCTGATGCTCCATGCATTGTGTAGACAAAAACATGATTTATCAATGGTGGAACTCTAAGCTTATATCACCTAATTTCTTTGACAAGCAATGTGCAACAACATATGTTCTTGAACATCCAAATTAATCAAGTGTTTATATAAGCAAATGTTGCAAATTTGTTCACTAAGTTTTTGAGAAAACATACATTTATGAAAAACCTTGACATGCTCTTAGACATCAGGAGAGGTCTACATCACATTTCGATATCAAATGTCGATGTTGCGTTGAGTTTGTATTCTCCTTTATTCAAGTTTTGTTTTTCAACCAATAGAAGTATATTTTGCTTGACAAAATTTTACCGATGCAACATTTTGTACAACATGCATAATAGGCACATGACACAACGAGTATATTCCAGAAATTGTAATTGCGTCATTTACAATTATGGTTTAGAGTTCATTTTTTGGTCAATGGTTTAGAGTTCAAATAATATTTTTTAAGTTCAAATTTGCACGTTCATAACGGTCCATTTAAAGGTTCTCATTAGAAGCTCTCTCCAATTAATATTTTAATACCATTGGTACACTTATCTTTCCGTTGTATCTCTTAGCCAATAAATGAATAAAACACTATTTGCTAAGTGGTGTCTGTTAGATTTATTATAATCTTTGTTCTAGGCTTCTAGTTATGTCCCTCCCACAGTCCCACTTATATCCGATGGTATTGCAAATTTCCATTTTCAAAATTAATCGAGGTTTACAACTTACAACAGAAAAGAAAAGAGAAAAAAGAAAACAAAATGAAGCGCATGTGGTGCTGATTGGGAGATACGTGTGAGCAGAACAGTCCAGAGTTACTATTTGCCGCCGTATCAGTCTCTCTCACTCTTCTCACCCCAAATGATAAATCCTCTCCTCTTCTCTCTCTAAACCCCAAACCTCCGCCGTTGTGACCTCTCCAATGGCTTCAATATCGGCCGACCTAGCCGCCACCCTTCTCGGGCTAACTTCCCGCCACTCCGCCCGGGTCGGAGCCCCGGCCCTGTTCCCTCTTTCATGGAGACCCGGGCCTTCCCCACTTCGCTACTCATCTTCATCTCTAACCTCCTCTTTCCGCCAGAGACTGGTCTCCAACCCTAAGCGAGCCTCACGAAGGTTCAATGTCGCCGCCACCACTGCCACGCCGCCGCAGAGCGACTCCTCCGACGTCTTGACTCAGATTCCTCCGGATAATCGCATCCCAGCGACGATAATCACCGGATTCTTGGGCTCCGGCAAGGTTAGGTCTTCCATTTCCGGTTGTGATTTCAGTATGTCTGAGAGCATTGAATACTTAATTGAATTATGTTAAAATTTGGAAATTGCAGACTACGTTGCTTAACCATATATTAACTGCGGACCACGGGAAGCGAATTGCTGTGATTGAAAATGAGGTATGAGGCTGGTTTTACTGTCATTTTAAATTATTATTATCATGCTGATTTTAGTGTTGTGTATTGAGGTTTTGTTGTGTTTGCAGTATGGTGAAGTAGATATTGATGGTTCTTTGGTGGCTGCGAAATCGGCAGGGGCCGAAGATATTGTTATGTTGAATAATGGGTGCCTGTGCTGCACTGTGAGGGGTGATCTTGTGAGGATGATTTCAGACTTGGTTAATAAGAAGAAAGGGAGGTTCGATCATATTGTGATAGAGACTACTGGTATGAAGTGTGTATTTGACGTTAGTGTTCTCAATTTTGATAAGTTTGTAGAGATGTGGGGGCATACGACATCCTTTGTAAACTGAATTTGATTTGCCAGTGACGATTGAACTTCATGTGTTATTTTTATCTTCAGGATTGGCAAATCCAGCACCGATAATACAGACATTTTATGCTGAAGATCAGGTTTTTAACGATGTTAAGTTGGACGGGGTTGTCACGTTAGTTGATGCTAAACATGCTCGACTTCATCTGGATGAAGTCAAGCCGGAAGGAGTTGTTAATGAGGCAGTAGAGCAGATTGCATATGCCGACCGTATCATTGTGAACAAGGTAGGAATAATTACCATGCTGTCTGTTTGCATATGATTGGACCTTGCTCCCACTCAAATTTTGTCGTAAACTTCTTCCACCACTTTCTGTTTGGATAACAGCCTGAGTGCCTTGTAGGCTACTCGGTGCTGCTCCATATGAAACACAGACTCAACTCTTTCAGGTTCCTTGGTTATGTTGCCTTAAAGAGACAGTATTGCTTGCTTGTCTCACAAGTCACAACATAATGCTTGAAACTACATTTCTGATGTTATGCTTGCTGTTTCATTTTCTCTTGGGCCTCATTTAATTAAACATGAACTTTGTTCACTAGAAAAATATTATAGGATTAGGGAAATTAATTCATTTAGATAGAATTTTGTTGTTGTTCTGATGCTTGACTGAACCCCTTGTTCATTTATGACATAGACTGATCTTGTTGGTGAGCCAGATATTGCTTCTTTGGTGCAGCGAATAAGGGTGTGTATTCTGACTCTGCTTGTGTTTAATTATTCTTTTATCTTTTTTAGCATGGCCGTTTATGATTATTATATTGAACAAATGTATGCTGGAAACAGAACATTAATGGCATGGCTCAACTGAAGCGTACAGAGTTTGGAAAAGTTAACCTGGATTATGTACTTGGCATTGGAGGATTTGATTTGGAGAGGTTATCTTTCTTACCCATTTCTTTGGTGTTGGGTCTAGAGAGTTCTGTTCTTTTAGGGTGTTGCCTGACTTCCTATTGCTGGTTACATTACGTCATTACCTACTTTCTTCATATTAGGTTCTCACCAATGATAAATACTGGTTATATAACTCTTTTAAACAAGTTTGCATTTTCTGGAAATGTTGACAGTTTATTTATATAACGGAAGTTTGTGGAGAGTTATAGTTGAATCTTTCCTTAAATCTAGTATGCGCCTTCAAAGTTACATGGTTAACAGGATACAGGATACAGGATTCTTTAGGATCACAAAGTAATGTAATATAATGAAATTTTCAGCACTCTTTTGTCAGTGAAAATGATAGAAGAATTGACTCCGGACGTTTGGATAGTAGATAAACTTTTTGGAGTGTTAAGAACAACATCCAAATCAGATTACTAATATTCTGTTGGTATTGTCACTCTCAATTTGATATTGGAATAATTGTTTTTCTCATTTGAATTGTATTTCTGTAGTTCTGTTTAAAAATGTTAAATGTGAATTACAGTCATTCATATAAAAGAGGTGATGATTCTGGGGGCATATACTCTCCCTGTCATTTTTTTTTAAATTACGTCAATATGATATGTAACACTCAAACAGGTTGCCACTTCATTATCACACCAGAGGGGTGTGTTGGAATTTCAACATGCTAATCTTTGCTCTAATCTTGCCAGGATAGAGAGTGCTATTGATGCTGAAGGTGAGAAGCAAGATCATGATCATGATCACGATCACGATCACCATGATCATGACCACCATCACCAGGATCATCATCACCATCATGATGAACATGATCACAAACACGGTATATCTATCTTATCATTGAAGCAGATGCTCGTTTTGACTGCACTTTGTTTAATTTCTTTATATTACTATGACAATGTTAATCAATCGCAGTGAAGCAAACTATCCAATCTTACCCTATAACACTTCCACACATCTACCTTATCTACGAGAATTCTCTCTTTTTTTACTCCTACATACACCATAAGAGAGCAATAGCATATTTCAACTGTCTGACAGAAATCTTTCTGAGCACTAGACATGCTACCAGAACCCACACCAAGGCAGACATAACCAGAACCCACATCTCATTGGATACCTGCAATGCCAAAAAGAACTAGTGATGTATAATTAATCCTTCTTGCTTACAAAACACACACTAGCAAAGAGATTACTAAGCACGGGGCATTTGACTGGTATTCAACCCCTCACGAGTTACCAGCCTGGTATGAATTTTTTCACCTTAGATGGGATGTCAGCCTCTCAGGTTGGCTCAAATATTTAAACAGAGGATCCCTTTGGTAAAAATAGGAACCAGCTGGATGTAAAAATTATAATCTTTATCTACAGGCTCATACACAAAGAGACATTAAGACGAGTCTAATTATTCTTGGAAATCATTGAGTCAGTATCTTTAGTCGGAAAATATCAAGACTGAATCGATCATGTGGTTTACTCATGCAGCTTCATTTTTATACATGTACATTACGTATTAGTTATTACATACTTACTTGATTGCTTTATGAGTTATGATAATGCATTACACATAGTTATTTACTGATATTCATGCGCTTGGAACTCATATGCAGAACATCATGATGGCCACCACTCCCATGATCATGTTCATGATCCTGGTGTGTCTTCTGTCAGTATTGTTTGTGAAGGGAACTTGGATCTTGAGAAGGTCTCTTCTTTTTATAATTTTAGCTTATCGTGCGTCATATATGACATCTGCCTTTATGATTTTCGTAAAACATGTCTAGTTTTGTTCTGAACTCTCTGATATTGAACAAATTTACATTCTATTGGTAGTTCCAGTGGTTATGTATATTATTTATTTATTGATTATTTTTGTTTTCTGGAAAGATTGTACTGATGGACCTTGATATTTGTAGGCTAACATGTGGCTGGGCACACTGTTGCTGGACCGGAGTGAGGACATATACCGGATGAAAGGTCTTCTATCTGTTCAGGGTATGGATGAGAGATTTGTCTTCCAGGTGAGATATTCTTGCATGTCAAGTTCGACAAATGCTTACTCATTTTTCTGAGTAAGTGATGCTGCTAAATGGAGCAGATAAAATTTATAAGTTAACTTATGTAATCTTATTTGGTTTTCAAACAGGGAGTTCATGATATATTCCAAGGTTCGCCAGATCGGTTGTGGGGCCCTGATGAGCCAAGGACAAATAAGATTGTTTTCATAGGGAAAAACTTAGATGCACAAGAGTTGGAAAAGGGTTTTAAAGGTTGTTTACTGTGAGTGCCAACAAATGCTCCTAGTTGTGTCTTTTTTGTTTATTGAATACTGAATAAGTGATAGCTGAACATTATTACTGTACATGTGATGTCTGCGGTAAAAGTGAATGAGAATTAATTTGATTAATTGAAAATATATATCTTTACTTCTTTAGAAACGTTAAAACCTCAAAATGAAGACATTCACAAGAAAAATTGTCGATATACCATATAATCATGAGGTCTGAAGAATGAGCTGGAATTATCTTTGTCCATTTACATTATTTAGCTTTTTTTTTTCCAAAAAAAATTACATTATTTAGCTGAGAGAAGCCTCATCATAGCAGGGGATTTACCGCTTGAAAGCAATGGAGCTTTTGAATTTTTATCCTTATGTTTTGTTCATGGAAGCGAGATAAGGAATAACTCTATGCCCTTACTCGAAATTCTATTGATAAAATAAGAAAATAATATAAAGATTTGGATCTCCAAATTTTATATTGAACCCTCAACCCTCTACTGAATCTTTCAACATTGCTTCATCCTTCAGTTGTATTCAAGACGCGCAGATCAGCTGATGAATGGAATGCATTAGTTTACACAGGAAGCAAAGAAACCCAGAAAATTACGTGGGGCCTTGTTAAATGGAGGAAAAAGCACCCACCATCAACTCTTGACTGCATCATTAACATAACTAAATCCTATAGTAGCACCAGTCTCAGTAGTCATTGAGAAAATTGGATTATACTGGATCATTTTATGCTGTTTGGCACAAGTAGAGACTAGTTACTTGTACAGTACACGAATCAAAGATACCCAGAACAAAACGTAAGATTATGGAATGGAGGAAATAATTTGTAATAGAGACAGGCACCAAACTTACATAACCAAATCCATAGCACACGGGCAATCGGTACTCCAGTGACCTGATTGCGCAAATGAATCACGGCTTTGGAGTGATAATTGCACGTTTAATACAATTCGTAATATCGTGCTCGTTCCTAAATGCACAACCAGCACAAACTATTTCAGCAGCGGGACCAACAGATGCGCCTTCCGGAAGATACTTGAGATATGGGCAGTCCAAACTAATATGGTCTCCTCTCTTCAAACAAACAACACAGTGCCATTTACTCTTTTGATCTGCGATGAAATTGTTCCATGCTTCCTTTCCAATATACCTAGGGTTTTCGTCCCTTTTACGTCTCATAGCAGCAACAGTTTTCCAAAAAGGTGTATCCATGCGTCTCCTCTCAGCAGCAGCTTCAGCCTCAGGTGTTATCTCAGGACCGTATACTGGCAATACATGAATGGCTCTACAGTTCTTCTGGATGGCAGCCATTATGCGCTTCTGAAATACAAAAAGAAATATTGTCATAATGAATTCCAAGTCAGAGAGCATCTCCAACAGCTCCTCTTAAAATTCTCTGTTACAGAAGATAAGAACACTAAATCTGTAAACAAAAAAAACAACTGTAACTGACTGGTGAAAACTCTAAGCCGATTAGACCAAATATTGACAGCTAAATTTCCAAATTTCCAATCACAGATTACTTTAATTCTCCATTCAAACACTGCAAACAGAATATGTCCTCGATCAAACCTCACCCACAGAACCGCAACAAGTAGAAAACTCAAAGTCATGCACAAAATAAAATGAACACAAGTTGAAGACAAACTACGGAAAAACTAGAGACCTGACCAAGGCTAAAACACGTACCCTTCCACTTAGCAAGAAGCGCAAGGTACTCGCGCTTTGCCTCTTTCTCCTGAGGGGTCTTCCAGGGCCGGCCCTGAGATTTCCGGGGCTCGAAGCGACGAGAAAAATTGGGGCCTCTTGTCAAAAAAAAATTGAAACAATAAATTTTTTGAAATAACAAAACATAGCAATAAAACTTTCAATAATAATAAAATGCTATAATGTTTGAAACAAAAATATAAAAGTTACAAATATCAGTATCTTCTTACTCAAAAATTGCCATTCTTGCATTTTTAGAAGCAAAAGTATCAATTAAGCACGAACACTCAAGCTTTTCCGCCAACTCTTTTTCAATCGATAACATAGCCAAATAATTCAGTCTTTCTTGAGACATAGTTGATCGAAGATAAGATTTGATCAACTTTAACTTCGAAAAGTTTCTCTTAGCACATGCAACAGTAACAAGTATGGCTAATAAAAGTTTGTAAGCAATCTAAGCATGTAATAACTGCTATCTTTACTCATTTCAAAGTGCTTACAAATTGTTATTCTACATAATGTAAGATGTAGTTTCATCATAACTGTTAGTAAAAGTAATATAACAACAAATATAAATACAAGTAATTGTTGTATTATATTACAAAATTGCTCAGGTAATACATTGTCTCAACCAACAAGGTTTTGTATTTAAGTTACATTGTCAATATCTTTTGTCCACAAAGTCAAAAGATATTAACTTAGTGATATCCTTGAAAGATCAATATATTCTTAGAGGGGTCTCACACATAGAAGATTGTTAAATTTTCCTACTGGTGCTAAAGAAAATCAACACTAGATACATACAAGAAAGATAGAAATGACAGTTACGACACACATTACATTACCCAAGACACAGTCTGATCTTCACCCAAACCAATGGTCCTCTTGTAGTTGCTTCAAAACTCCAATAACTGAAACAGAATCACCATTTTCTTCGGATACATATATATTTTAGAATCTCGTTCTTTATTTTGGTATTTTAAAGTCTGACCCTTCTTTTTTTTTCATAGCGTTTACCGTAAAAAACATTGTCACCGTTTTTTTTTCTGACCCAGTTTTTTTTTTGTACAATTAAGGGGCCCTTAAAATTGGGGGCCCAAAGCTATTGCTTTAATGGCTTGGGCTCAAGGCCGGCCTTGGGGTCTTCTTGCGGCGCCTTGCGAGGAGCTCCTTCAGCGTGGGGCCGCCCCCGCCATCAGGGTCTTCAGAGGGCTCCGGCTCCGGGCCGGCTGCGAGATCAGGGCCCATAGAAGACATCGCGGGGACATCAGGTTCTCCCGTGAAAAGGTTTAGTTCCACGTTCTGGTCGCAAGAAGACAATTGGAGCTCCTTCAGGCCAGCCATGACAGAGACATCATGTCGAGACGAACGGGGGCGCTTCAGGCCAACCTCGACAGGGGAATCAGGGTTTTCAGAATTCAGGGTGTCGATCGGGCATTTGTCGCCCTGGACATGAGGGTCATCCTTGACAGGAGATAGGGGCATGACTTTCTAGTTCCACGAGATTGCGGATTTGGGATTAGCGTAAATTGCTGAATAGGTATCTTTCGGCGGAAAATTCGAGTATAGATCAATGTATGTTATACATTCTACATTCTACATCCGACGATCGATATTGTTTTATGAGTGGGGTCAAAAAAATAATATTTATTGTCAACCGTTAGATGTGGGATGTATAGCATGCATTGATGTATACTAAATTAACCCCATTTCGGCGGTCCAGTAGAAAGTAAGAATGTGAAGTATTGTATATTAATACATGAGGTTTAAATAGAGATACAACTGGCACCCTAGGAAAATATATCCTACGTAATATGTAACCTATACATATAAGGAAAGTAAATATATGTGTTCATTCCCACACTTGCGTGACCTAACTAGCATGATAAATATATGTGTTCATTCCACCAGCACGACGAGGTCGAAGTCTGCAATTTCTTTTTTTATTAGTTGTGCATGTAATACCACTTTGATCAAAAGAACAATTTGCTGGATGTGTGTGGGGGCTTGGCAGCGGTGGATGAAATCGTTTTGGTTGAGGTTTGGTTTGTTTAGGTGGAAGGACTTTACTACATGGCTGTGTATTTGCACATATATATATATCATGTAAATGGTTAAAGATCAGCTAACATTATTTAGATGCATGGTTGACACCACCTAAGGATCAATTAAGTTGCACCGTGCACTGGCACCATCGTGGTAAAACGATGGATTCATGGAGGTCTTATTGAACATCGTCTATCAGCTTGGTCACACTATTTCTCTTAATGTATGGTGGACTTTCCAATTTCTCATAGATTAAGAAATCGAGTTACACTTTATTAGAAAATACCACTGGGGACATTTGATCACACTAATATTATGTAGCGAATTTAGTAATTATTCTTCTTGTTACTATTCTTATATGTAATGGATGATTGAATACATAATTAAATCCACCAATATATAATATCTATAAATGTTGAGTGACTAAATAGTCAATATAATACCATTTGATTTAGTGACACCAGTCTCCTTTAAATCCTTAATAAGTAGGAAGTCGTAATTTCTGGATTCCCTACATACTTATTACAATATTTGAGTTCTTTGTTCGATACAAATAAAATCTAGTCGAGTGTGATCAACCATCAAAACAGAAAATAATTTTTTGGAAACAAACGAGAAAGAAGAACGAAACAGAAACAGCGGGCGATGATATACGCCGCCCTCTCCAAGTCAAATTATCCCAAAAGAGATATGGTCTCCAAGTCAAAATAAAATCAAAATCCTGATCTTTGTTTGCCAAACATAACCCTCAGATTGCACAAAGCTCAGAACCTCCAACCTTCTCTGTTCTCTCTCTCTCTCTCTCTGTTCAGTCTGCTGTGTTCGAATGGAGATGCTCAGTAAGTCCAATTGTGCTGCTGATTTCGACAGCTTCGATTACTCTCTGCTGGAATCTTTGGTGGCGGAGACTGCTATTCTTGCTGACAAGTCTCTTCTTTTACTATTTCTGCTGGTACAACGTTTCTGAATCCAATTATTTTTCACTACTTTTGACTCTGCGGATCTTTGTACCTTGTAGCTCGTACACTAGTGCAATTGAATCATAGATTTTTTTTTCCTATGTGTCTTGAGGTAGCTTGATTCTGTGCATAGAAGTATGAAGTACCTTAATTTGTAAGATCTGTTATAATTTCATGGGATGTCATTTGCTTATTGGTTTTGATAATTTAGAAGGAGCTGAAGAGTTTAGGTTATATGAGATCTTGTGATTGAAGCCATACGTGGGTGAGATTAAGGTTAGTTTGGGGGTTTCTGCTATCCAAACGCTACTACTTTAGATTAATTCAAACTTTACTTAATTGGGGTATACCTGCATTAACAGTTTGTTGATGAGACCATTGTAGGATCAGGATTCTGTTAATGAGATAGGCTTTGCATTTTAGACTTTTAGGGTGACCTAAAGCTAAATCCCTGCCTAATCAAGCATTGAAGCTGTGATGATTTTAGGTAGTTACCATTTCAATATTCAGTCACCAAATACAATAACCGTTTGATGTCTATAGAAAAATGGAAACGGTTAGTTAGTCTATCAAATATCTGTCTTGAAGTTAAGTGGGTTCCTTGGCTGGGTAACAAATGTAGTCCATCTTCAGAAGAAAATGATCTATTTAAAGTTAATATTATCTCAAAATTTTATTTTGGATTTGTTTCTTATTTTCCTCAACAACCAAGAGGATGAGACTACTAAAGCTTTTCAAATTGATATTCCATAACTGAGGCATCAAGACTCTTTGGAAAATGAGATCCAATCTTTGGTTTGTAGAAACAATTTAAATTATATGGATACATTGGTAGAAGTTATCTGCTAGTGGTAATTGTGTTGGCTTTATCTGGTCTGTATAGTTATCTTGTACTCTTTCAGAATCTCTGATGTTACTAGCCAGAAAATGATGATAAACTTCTCTGGTTGTGGCTCATATTATAGTCTTGTAGGATATAATGATGCTCATACTGCCAAGTATCAGCATCTTATCTCGGGATCATGTAACTTGCAATCTTGTATTGTCTTGTTATTTGGTATAATTACACAGAAACAGTTCTTTTTCTCAACCATGTGATCAGAAACTTTTCTTAATCGTGTATTGTCTTGTTATATTGTCTTTTTCTTTTTCTCCAGAAACTTTACTGTAGAATTCTGTTTTCGCTTCTGCAATATTGCTGGCGTCTCCGCTTGCTTGATTGCTACTGTTTGTATATGAGTTTTTTGTTTTACATGTCTCATCCTTCCTTTATCTTTGTTGTTCAACAGGTTTTGTCTTCAGTTAACAAAAAGAATGTACTGCTGGATTCAGTGACAACAGATCAGAGGTAGGATACACATTTTAGCTATCAGAATTGGTTATTTTTTTGTAATATATGTTAACTGCTAATAGTGTGAGGGATGGAAAGTAATTGCCAGTGCATGTGAGACTGCATTGCAGGTTTCTAACTTCTGACCTTAATAAAGTGAAAGAGCCTGATGCTGAAAACAGCGATGCAGGTGAAGCAGAGGGTGACAATGACAGTGACAATGGCGATGAGGACGAAGATGATGGTAATGACTCAGAAGAAGATAGTGATGATGATGAAGAGGATTCTGATGATGAGCTTGTGGCTACTGGTTATGGAGAAAGTGATGACGAGGATGAGGACAGTGATGAGGACGAGGATGATAACAGTGATGAGGACGGGGATGATGATGACAGTGAAGATGAGGATGACGAAGAGCAATACAAGTTGCCTTCACAAAGAAAGAAGTGAATCAATTCATTTCCCTGTATTCTTTGGCTATATCCTTGGGAGCTGGGGTAGGCTGCATACTTGTTCTTATTATGTCAAATTTTGTTGGGATCAGTCTTCAATTTGAAAGACAAAGAAGAAATTCTTTTCCTTTTGTTAATGGATGATAGATCTCGTATGGCAAATATAATCTCTTTTAACTACAGTGGCTTAGTAGCTCGTATCATATCAGTGAGTGCTTAATGGATGATATGATCTCTTATGGCAAGTATAATCTCTTGTAACTACAGTGGCCCAGTAGCTCATATCATATCTGTGAGTGCTTCTCATCTCATTTCATTATCTTCTGCATTGGCAATGGGAACGCTATAGATGGGTGTTGGATTTTGAACCTGCAAGCTAGCAAACTAGCCAGGAAACTGAACCTTGGCGGACGGGATCTAATTGAGCTTGGCATTGCCCTCACGATATATCAGAATCATGAGGAAACTAAGACGTAAGCCAGCACATTGTGTTCTTTCTGTTCATCATAAACAACATCTACTTGTTATTTTCACCATGATGAAGAAGCATGAAACTTACATTAGTCTCAATTACAAAATCAACACATCAATTGTGTTCTTTCTGTTCATCCATCAGAGACAAAATCTACTTCAGCCAACTCTACAACCTCGTATCCAATTTTCATGCTCAGAATGCAACATCCATTTCCATTGTATCAACGCAATGCAGATCAACTCATACATTTCAATATTTCATACACCAAGTATCATCAAAATTACAAAACACTCAATCCGGCAACTTGCCGGACTTGAACACCCCAAACTTGGAAACATCCGAGTACTTGTACTTCATCCCATTCTCCTACAAGAACCTCTCTAGAGCCTCCTTATCTTTCTCAGGGTTCAAGCTCTCACGCTCCAATTCATAACACGTCCCAAAATCGAAGTTGCTCTCGTCCAACTCCAGCTTCAAACCCTTCCACTCATACACACCCCTCACATTTTCTAAACCCGCCCAAGCACACAAACCCTTGCTCCCCCACCCCAAACTCCTCCCTCACGCGCTTCAGGAGAGTGGAGGAACTGACGGCCAGGAGGCGCCACGGCTCAGCCACGCACGCGCGTCTGAGGACCGGGTCGAATGGCTCTTCGAGTTCCAAGACGCGGCTGACACCGTCGGAGATGACGGGCTTGGCCTTGAGGGAGAGGACGCAGCGAGAAACGACGTTGTAGAAGCGTAGGTGGAGGATGGCGCGGTTGGAAGAGAGCTCGGAGTTGGAGCCGTCGAAGAAGATGTTCTCTTGGATTAGGGAGGTGGAAGGGTGAGAGGAGGTCGGAGAGCTTTTGGTGTGTGGAGGCGTCTGGGAGGCGGAGCTTCACTTCTACTTCCATTGTTGATTTGTTGCCACGAAATAAACGAGTGAAGCTGATGTTCTATACTTGGCTGATAGAATGATATGATAAGAAGAGAACAAATTTTGTTCTGTTTATACCACAAATTAATGCTCATTATGTTTCGTCATCTTGGTCCAGACTCCAGAGAGACAAATGATATATCAAAGTACGTACAAGAGGCCAGGGTTTTTTTACTATATAAGACCCAGGGTTTCATCCCTCTAAACCCTTCATGACTTTATTAACAATAAGACCCAGGGTTTATATGTCAGCTGTATCTTGATTGCATGCACTAGTAACGAACAATCTGTCCAAGATAACTTTGGGATAGTTCAAAGTCTCAACCAATGTCATACCTTCGTGGAGTGCCAACAATTCTGAATGGAAATTAAGGTGAAGTCAATTGGACACAAGGTTTAACAGCGCACCTGCAAGTCTGCAACAAAAGCACCTTCCTCATATTTCTTATAACCATACCACAACCTCCTTTACGTGAGTTTGCAAGGTACCCACCATTTCTGTTACATTCGATCCAATCTTGTTCAGGTTTAGCCCGATGCGTGAACTCACGGAGCTGAGCAGCCTCATTAACATTAGCCTTCTTGAAGTCATTGTACCAACCCAAACTTAACAAATCTGCCTCCATTGGTCTTTTGCTTTTGTTCTCCCATATTTTAGAGTTCATGTTCGTCCAAATGGACTATAAAATCATAAGCACTTGAGCAAACTTTTCTTTTGGCATACTATGATACGCAATAAGCAAATGATGATGTATACTTGTAGCTCCAGTAGCTGATATAAAGATGCTGCTAACGAAGTCTCCTGAGCATAGGGACACTCCATAAATAAATTGAACTCATCTTTATAATTAATCATGGTTGCATAACAAGCAGCTCATGCATGTCCCCCAACTAATCGTTTCTGCTCAAAGCATCTCTTGTAGGTGAAATACCGGCCGGTACAAGTTCTCCAAGCATGCAAGGTCACTTTCCTAGGGACCTTGGCATTCCATATAGCCTTCCAAAGGCCTGTATGAGGATCCATATGAGGTCTAGGCCCCAAACAACCATTTCGATCAGTACCCTTTATGGAGGAAGAGAAAATAACATTCAGTCTCATACATTTTCCATGTTTGGCTTAGATAACTTATTAAGCAACTATATCTTCATTTCTGTTTCAGGATGAATAATTGTGTATTATTGAATGATATGAGGGCCTATATATAGGCATTACAAAATCACAATCCCGTAGGATTCAGAGTCCTAATCTATTACGGAGATGCTAATCTATCTCCTAACAGGAAACCTATTAGGCTAAGACACATACAAGGGTAGAATAGTAATTCTCCCGGAACACTCCCCATTGTGTCGCATGCCTAGGTTGCATGGCGCACAACGTTGCCTCGGTAAAAACCTTGTCAAGCAAAACAAAAACCTCCTGGGTAAAACAAAAGCTTGATCGAAGGGAAAAAGAGCACAACGCACCAACTACTTAAGGATCTTAACATGTGATGTAGACTCCCCCTGAAGTCTACCAAAGTCTAGAGTTCCGATAAACGACGCATGCCAATGCTCTTCACATGTTTCACAAAAGTATATTTAGGCAAAGACTTGGTGAACAAATCCGCAACATTGGATTCTGAACTCACTTGATTGATCTGAACATTCAAGAACTTCTGTTGTTGAACGTTGTAGAAGAACTTGGGCGAAATATACTTGGTGTTGTCTCCCTTGATGAAACCTAACTTTGTCTGCTCTATGCAAGCAACATTATCTTCATAAATACACGTAGGTTGATCAGTTATAGAGACTAATCCACAAGAATCACGGATATGGCGAATGAGTGATCGTAGCCAAACACATTCTTTAACTGCTTCATGGAGAGCGATGATCTCCGCGTGATTCGAAGAAGTAGCAACAAGAGTTTGCTTCGTGGATCTCCAAGATATCGCCATATTCCCAATGGTAAACACATAACCGGTTTGAGAACGAGCCTTCTGAGGGTCAGAGAGGTACCCTGCGTCGGCATAACCAACTAAAAAGTTGTTTGGAGTCTTTGCATCGGGGGAAGGAGCTGCACGGGACCGGTTGCTGCTCTCGGCACTGTGCACGGTCTCCACGCCATGGCGGCCGGCGGCGTTGCTGCGGCGTACGGCGGCAAGGCCGGGGTCGGCGACGGCGGTGGTGTGGGGAGATACCGTGGTGGTGTTCTCTCTGCAATAGGGGTAGAACAATCCCATGTCAAGGGAACCTTTCAAGTACCGAAACAAATGCTTGATTCCATTCCAATGACGTAGCGTAGGCGCGGAGCTAAATCTAGCTAATAAGTTCACAGCGAAAGATATGTCCGGTCTAGTGCATTGTGCAAGATACAATAGTGCCCCAATTGCACTAAGGTATGGGTCTTCAGGACCAAGAACTTCTTCATCATCCTCTTTAGGACGGAAGTGATCCTTCTTGATATCTAGACTTCAGATGACCATGGGAGTAGACAATGGACTGCATAAATTCATATTGAAACGTCGAAGCATCTTCTATGTGTAATTTGACTGATGCACTAAGATGTCGTCGGCCCTATGCACAAGTTCAAGGCCGAGACAGAATTTCGTCCTCCCTAGGTCTTTCATCTCAAATTACGACTTCAAATAAGATACGGTATCTTCAATCTCATCAAGAGTATCGATTATGTTCATGTCATCAACGTAGACCGCAACGATGACGAATCCGGAATTTGTCTTTCGTATGAACACGCATGGGCATAGTTCATCATTCTTATATCCCCTTCTCACCAAGTATTGATGCAACCGATTGTACCACATTCTTCCGGATTGCTTTAACCCGTACAATGAACAACGTAATCTGACTACATGAGCACTCCGTGGTCTGGAGGCACTTGATGGAGGTAAAGGTAGTCCCTCTGGAGCTTTCATGTACATCTCTGTGTCAAGATCCCCATAGAGATAAGCTGTGACCACATCCATAAGCTGCATGTTTAGTCTTTCGGACACTACCAGACTAATAAGGTAGCGGAAGGTAATGATGTCCATAACAGAAGAATAAGTCTCTTCATAGTCAATGTCAAGTCGTTGTGAGAATCCTTGCGCCACGAGTCTTGCCTTATAACGCACGATCTCGTTCATCTCATTACGCTTACAAACGAAGACCCATTTATGTCCAACTGGTTTGACATCTCTTGGAGTCAATTCAACCTTTTCGAAGACTTCTCTCTTCGCTAATGAGTCAAGTTCTGCCTAGATTGCTTCCTTCTACTTCGGCCAATCTGCTATGCGTTCGCATTCAGCTACAGAGCGAGGTTCAACATCGTCTTCAGATATGATCTCATATGCGATGGAATAAGCGAAAACGTCATCAATGTATGTAGTGGCTCGGTCTCGGACCGACTGCTCACTTGTGTAGTTCACTGTGATTTCGTTGTTCTCTGGCATCAAACAAGGTTCCATAGCGTCCCACGGTAACACTTGATTTGATTCATGGACATAGCTGTAATCAGAGACAATTTCATACGATGGTGATTCATCGTTGATGACGCGTTGTACCTTAGATGTTTGCTTCTTTCTAGGTTTTGAATCCCTAGAGTTTATCAGTCTCCCCCTTTTCCTTTAAGGAGCCGAGGCCAAAGTTGCTCCATGCTGGGCCATCTCAGCATCATCGCCACAAGGGGCGCCGGCAACACCACGGCGTACGGTGGTGCCGCCACCGGCCTCCGTCCCACTGTCAGGGGCGGTGCCAACGTTGCTAGGTCCAGGAGCTTGTTTTCCACGCCTGTATTTTGGGACATCCAACCGTGCCAGTATATTTGCAGCGGGTATGTTCGATCTCGTCACTTTAGCAATATCTACAAAGCCGTCGGGCATCGAATTCGCGACTTTCTGGAGGTCGATAATGTGTTGCACTTCTAACTCACTTTGAGCAGTGCGGGGATCATAATGAGACATAGTGGGGACACACCACGTTAATTCCTGACGTTCATTTGGAATGATTACATTCTCATCTCCCCCTAACGATGGGAAGCATGTCTCATCAAAGTGACAATCTGCAAATCTTGCAGTAAAGAGATCTCCGGTGGTTGGTTCTAAGTAGCGGAAAATCGTTGGGGAATTATAGCCAATATAGATACCTAATCGTCTCTGAGGAGCCATCTTAGTATGCAGCGGAGGCGTAATAGGCACATAGACGACACAACCAAAGATGCGTAAGTGTGAAATATTGGGTTTGTAACCAGTTATCATCTGGTACGCACTAAACGCTTGGTTAGCCGCGGGTCGGAAACGAATAAGTGTCGCTGCATGCAACACTGCATATCCCCACGCAGAGACCGGCATGTTAGTACACATAACCATTGCCCGAGCAACAAGCTGAATACGCTTGATAGTAGCCTCTGCTAGACCGTTCTGTGAATGAACATGAGGAACGGGATGTTCAACTTCGATCCCAATAGACATACAGTAATCATCAAAAGTTTTGGAGGTGAATTCTCCAGCATTATCCAAACGAATGGATTTGATAGAATAGTCGGGGTGGTGAGCCCGAAGTTTGATGATCTCAGCTAATAACTTAGCAAATGCAGCATTTATTGTGGATAGCAAAGCGACGTGTGACCAACGGGTCGAAGCATCAACCAATACCATAAAAATATCAAAAAGGTCCGCATTCTGGTTGAATAGGTCCACAAATGTCACATTGGATACGTTGTAAGAATGGAAAGTTCTCGGTTGAAGCCTTAGCAAAAGAAGGACTTCCTTGAAATTTAGCATGAGAACAAGCTTTGCAAAACGAGCGATAGGCATCAGAAATTGCCATGGAGGCATGAGAAAGCATGGGAGGCATCACAAGCTCCTGTGAAGGAGGGGATGCCGCCACCGACGGCATGAACACAGTGGAGCTGCCGAGTGAGGCATGCGCGGCCACACCGTGCGGTGCATGGGTAGGCACGGCCTCACCGTGTGGAGCACGGGTGAGATGATCCTCCAATCGCTTCCGGGACTTGAAAAATGGATGACCATGTGAATTCTTAAGAATTATAATCATCATATCACGTCCAGGGTGCCCGAGACGGGCATGCCAAAGCATATAAGAGTCTGAATC
Source organism: Argentina anserina (assembly GCF_933775445.1). Classification (NCBI taxonomy): domain Eukaryota; kingdom Viridiplantae; phylum Streptophyta; class Magnoliopsida; order Rosales; family Rosaceae; genus Argentina; species Argentina anserina. The sequence goes on from NC_065877.1 coordinate 22,398,587, forward strand.
ACAAAAGTTGCGTTCAACCGCATATGATTCAAAGATTCGAATGGATGTAAGATACAAACCATTCCCAAGACTCTTCATCTTCTCTAAGATGCGGCGCTGGCTTGCTTTCTCAGAGGTAACACAAAGATATTCTTCTCCATTCTCAACATAAGTATCGAGGTGAAAACCATTGGCACATATGTCCTTAAAACTTAGCAAGGTGCGGGGAGACTTCGGCGCATAAAGAGCGTCTACGACATTGAGAGTCGTACCATTAGGCAACATGAAAGAAGTAGTGCCTCTTCCTTGAATGATGGATTTCGAGCCAATCATTGTAGTCATCGAAGAAGTCGAAAACACTAGATCCGTGAACAACTGCATGTGCCGTAGGACAGTGTGGGTGGTTCCGCAATCAGCTAGACATTCGATTTCGCCACGGGACATTTACAAAATGACAATTAAGAGAGTCAGCGACACGGGAACAATTCTATACAATACGCCGTAGGATATTGTAAGAAAGGGAATCAGAACAAAGCGCGATCCCATCGAATGTATCACATGGCAACAGTACTACATTCTTCAACGTAAAGAGTTGGAAAGCATGGTATTGAAGCAGTGAAATACCAAACAGTAAACTAGGGTGGTAGAAACCATCCAAAAATGGTGTGAAAACACACACAAAGAGTGCCGGTGAGTGCATATAACAGACTTGGAGAAAACCGGAAAAACGAACCGGAAAACCATGTCATGAGGACTCAAAACTGGGTAAATTTTGGACGAGGAAAACATGGCAGTAGGGATTGCTGAAATATGCCAGAAAATGACGAGAAACGACGAAAAAATCGTCGGAAAACTCGCCGGAAAACCGGCCAGCGGCTGCCGGAACTGGCTGGTATGGAGGCCGGAACTTCAGGTCTGACAGGGGACGCCGGCAGGAACCTGGTGGCGGTGCCGGAAACGCCGGGATTTGGCCGAAAAACGGCGAATACGCCGGCAAAATGTGCCGGAAACGCTGAACAGTAACCGGGTCCGGCCAAGGGCAAAACGACATCGTTTTTGACGTTCTGAGATTCGTTTTCCAAATTTTAAGTTCCAAATTCACAATGTAGTGCTATTGGGGTTCCATGTAACCCAAAAGCGTTCAATTTAAAAACTACGTGAGTTGCACACGTTGATCATCATGCTAAGTATAGGGTAAATAAAATTCTCAAAGAGATCGTTTTGTAAGAAAGAGAATGAGAAATTTTATTGAATGCCAATTTTTAATACATCACGCATGAACTTCTAATTCCAAAATCAAAAGACTAGTACAAAGTCAATGAAAATAACAATGGCGGTCGGCCATAATAATACTTGAATCATAAAGCTAAAGAAGCTAAAACGACTAGTCAAAGTCGGGAGTGTCCATGGTAGCGGCCGAAGGTCTAGCCTTAGAGGCAAGGGGCTCGGACTTCATGGAGATATGGTGAGTCTCGATCTCATGGTCCTCATCCACATGATTCGATTCGGGTTGTAGAAACTTCTTATAGGCGGAGTAAGCCTTGATCATCTCTTTGCTAGCGCGACAATCGCGATTAAAGTGCTTAAAGGAGCCACATTTGAAGCATGGAGACTTGCCATTACCGGAAGTGGAGGCATGAGGAGGCACACGGCCTCCTTGAATTTTGGGACGGGGACGGCCTCCCCCGGAGGGTGCGGCGCCGCCACCATCACTGTCCAAGTATTGGACCGAGGCCGAGACCGGCCTTGTTGCCTCCCACCATGAGAGTTGTTGTTTTGGTGCTGGTATGGAGCGTTCCTTGATTGATTCTTTTGCTTATGAGCTTTCCCATAGTTAGACTGTGGCGTAGAAATTCTTTTAGTGCCAACATGTCTATTGTTGTTGTTGAGGAGGATCTCAGAATGTCTCTCCTTCTTAGCCAAGAGCGCCATTAAGTCGGCGAAAGACCGAATCTTCCCTTCCTCTACATGAGTGCGGTACATATGAGCTTGAACCTCATAGTTGATTGGAAATGTGTCAAATGTCTTATTGAGAAGATCTAGGTCGTTCTTGATGACACCAACGGTGCCAAGATCGGATTGCAAGCATAGCATATCTTGATTGAAATCATCCACTCTCTTATAGTCCAATAGACGGATGTTATCCCATCTAACGTCAATTCAGGAAGAAGCTTATCATGAACGTTGTTGTACCGCAAGCGTAGTTTGTCCCATAATTCTTTAGGATATTTTACGTTCAAGTATTGCCTCTTGAGAGTTGCATGGATGTGACGTCTCATGAAGATGAGAGTCTGAGTCTTAGCCATGGGTGGGAAATCAGCAGGAGGGTCGGCAAACATGTCTTCGATCCCTCGGCTCTCAAAAACGAGCTCCATGTCGGAAACCCAACGGTGGTATTCCTTTCCTTCTAGGTCAAGAAGGCTAAATTCTGGTCGAGATGGCGATGACATCTACAAAACGAATACGGAATCGATTAGATTCAAGTATAATAGGAATTAGAAGGGGTGACGTATATGGTCACAAGAAAAATCGATGCAAACGGTGATACTCATGATCGCACCCAAAACAGCGGTGCACTCAGGTGACCACACGAAAATCGATTAACTTCCTTTTTAAAACAATCGTGACTCCCCCTGGACCGTCACACAGAAAACATCGACCAAGAGGGGAAAACCATCCCTTGATAGTCTCATCGGCGTTATAAGAAAGGCCGGAATTAAGACAAGAAGAAGGCTAATAGCGCACGATATAATATATCTATACCTTCAAAAGCGGGAACGTTTATAAAAAATTTACCTTTGAAGGTTTGTAATATACAGGAGTAGCTTCTCTTGAGTGAAGTCATTACTTGTGAATTTCGCGTTTCTTGCGTGAATATGCGGGAGGAGCAATTTTGAATGTTTTGATGCGGGGACTTGCGGGGCAAAAAGATGTTTTTTTTTTTTGCGGAGCGAATGCGGAGGAGATCATGCGGGGCTGCGTGCAGGGGTTGTGGGGCTGCATCGCGTGCAAGGCTGCGGGGTTGGGCCGCGTGCAGGGCTGCATGCGTGCAGGGAGCAGATGCCGGAGGCCGGAATCGACGGCTGCCGGCGGAGGAAGAGAAAAAAAAATCTAGGGTTCTAAAGGTTCAGGGTTTTAGGGCAACGTGTTGATAACGTGTTTCAGGATGAATAATTGTGTATTATTGAATGATATGGGGGCCTATATATAGGCATTACAAAACCACAATCATGTAGGATTCAGAGTCCTAATCTATTACGGAGATGCTAACCTATCTCCTAACATGAAACCTATTAGGCTAAGACACAAACAAGGGTAGAATAGTAATTCTCCTGGAACAATTTCATATTTTTAGGTCGGGATGTCAAAGAAATATGGTTGTGGATACCTTTTGATTAGTACGCACTTCGCCTCTCAAGATCTAACAAAGTTGTAGAAAGAACTAAGTGAATTTGCTCAATCCATCTTGTCTGTACCAGAGTTATAAAGAAAGGATACCTAGCTTGATCACTCATTAAACAACATATTTTCAGGAATAATACTATGACTTGGTAAATCATTGATTCTTTGAATCAAACCCTAAGAATACATTACCAATTCAATATATAAAACAACCGATACAGCTGGATACTTCATTAACAAGTGATCATGTAAATTGTGAAGTATGTTAGTATGACATCTTTTTTTAAATGAAGTCACCGCCTTGTGCGTTTTGGTTTATATCATGGGAGCAACAACTAGTAATATGAGACAATTGGAGAAGTTGAGTCAACAATGTTGTTGGTCAATATTCTATCACAATCATTAGCTAAGAGGGAAATAAACGAGTCAAAAGTGTTAGAATTTTTGGGTAAACAGATTGTAAAAAGATGTAAAGGTTTGCCTCTTCTTGCAAAGGTTTTAGGTGCTCTAATGCGCTCTAAGAAAATCAAGAAAGAGTGGTTGGCTGTTTTAGAGTAAGATATGGGAGTTGGAGGTAGTCGAGAATCAAATTTTTCAACCATTGCTACTAAGTTATTATGATTTAGCTCCAAATATCAAACGTTCTCATTTGTATTGTATTGTGTTTCCAAAAGATCATGTCATTAACAAAGACAATTTGATTGTGATGTGGATGTCACAAGGTTATCTTAGACCGGTATCAGTTAAAAAAACAACGGCACTATATATTTTTCTTTTTCCCAGCATCCTTTCCGAAATGATCTTGAACGAGCCTTGCAGTCATTTTTCTGATGTCTTAACCAATGGGACAGCATGTCGTAAGGTATTACGTTATTTGTTGAATTTGTATCTTAACATTTTACCAAATCAATGATCAACAATCATACATGCATTCAGCGTTCAGGGATAAACTTGTTGTTGGAAAAATGGTTTATAAACCATTTAAAACCAAATTTTAATTGATTAATTAAATTAAGTTAAATTTATAATTAATCAAAGATGAACATAGATTTGAGTTCTCCATAATGAGGGCTACAAGATCATATGTTTGTTTGTGTAATTTGGTTTGTGGGTGAATAAGAAATTGTCACTCAAAGATGGCTACTTAGAATGAGGGAAATGTATTTGTCCCACATTGGAAACGAGAAGTGTTGAAAAGACTTTATATAGAATCCATTGTGTATGGATTGTAAAGTGTGTAAGCCCCCTTATACCCTCTCGCGCATGCGTAGGGGGGTGCAAATCACAGGTCACAAGGGAAACTCGTGTATGCCCGTGCGACCTGCGGACACGAATGCAACACCGAATTGAGGGTTTGAATGCAGATTCTTTTTGCATTTTTGAAAATTCGGTTTTGACATTTCAAATTCTCTTGACTGTTCAAATTCTTCTTTTGTAACAACTATGTGTTATGGAGAATTATAACATAATTGAAATCAGTGCTTGTAACATATGTAACTCATATATGTTATGATCTTTTGATTTCTATAACAGCCATCCTATTCATTGCTGATTGCAAATCTTCACTGTATAAATAGCTACCATCCTTTCATTGTAAATCATCTATTCGAAACACAATCCTCTCCCACTCTCAAAGTTCTTAGCTTTTCTCTGGTGATAGAAAGAGGTACCTTTCGAGTTCGTTGAAGGTTCTAGTTAGTAGTTCAACTTCCTAGAATTGTTTAGTCGTTATATCCTGGGAGACAAGCGCCGAACATCCTTGCACCGGTAGAGGAGGCGTAAACGTCTTAAGGACAGTGTGGTATCACACACGTCTCGACTAGTTCTTCCATCACCAATTGTTCGGTATTTTGGTTGAATTTCTTGTCGTGTTCTTCCTTTTAGAGTTGCATGATTTATAATTATTTATAATTCAGGTTATTAAATTATATACGCAATATATCACTGTTTTTCTAACAATCTTAAGACGTTTATATTTGATATTGCTTATATAATTTGTTTTCGATATTTATCTACATTTTTTCAAGTAAACTTACACATTGTGTGTGTGTTCTAGTTTCCAAAAATGACTAGCGGAGAAAATTCTGGAAATGACAAGGGACCTTTGGTGCTAACTGTGCCGACTGCTCCCGTTGTACCTGTCTCAGTATCCCATGGGGAAAAACCTGAGAAGTTCAATGGTTTGCATTTTAAGAGGTGCCAACAAAAGATGATGTTTTATCTGACCACTCGGAATTTGGCAAGATTTTTGACGGAGAATGTTCCTGAGTTCAAGGAATATGACCATGGAGATCAAGCAAAGATTGCTGCTGTGAATGCATGGAATAATTCTGACTACTTATGTAGGAATTATATCATGAATGGTCTAGCCGACTCATTGTACAATGTGTACATTAGCATGGAAACGACAAATGAGCTATGGGAATCCTTGGAGAAAAAATATAAGACCGAGGATGCCGGCGCCAAGAAATTTATTGTGGGCCACTTCCTTGATTATAAAATGGTGGATTCAAAGACCGTGATGAGTCAATTCTCGGAGATTCAGCTAATCCTGCATGAGATTCACGCTGAAGAAATGCAACTAGGTGAAAGTTTTCAAGTGACATGTGCTATTGAAAAGTTACCACCTGCTTGGAAGGACTTCAAGAATTATTTGAAGCACAAATGAAAGGAAATGACCATGGAGGATCTAGAGGTTAGGCTTCGCATTGAGGAAGACAACCAAGGATTCGAGAAGAAAGCATGGATCAATGGCGTCTCTGCCAAGACAAACATAATGGAACATGGTCAAGGTTCCAAAAACAAGAAAGGTAAGTATCAAGGGTCTAAGCTGGGGCCGAAAGGAGGCATCTCCAAGAAACCAAGGTTTGAAGGTAAGTGCTACAACTGTTACAAGGCTGGTCACAAGTCTCTCGACTGCAACAAACCGATGAGGAACAAAAAGAAGGAGGCAAACCTGATTGAAGCTGTCACTCATAATGTTGCAGACATGAACCTGTGTTGCATGATATCTGAGATGAACATGGTGGATTCAAACCCCAAGGAGTGGTGGATGGACACTGGAGCCACCAAGTATGTCTGTGCTGACAAGAAGATGTTCTCCACCTTCGAACCATCTGAGGAAGGGGAGATTCTGTACATGGGGAACTCTCCAACCTCCGCCATCAAGGGGAAAGGAAAGGTGATTCTGAAGATGACCTCTGGAAAGGAGTTGACTCTGAACAATGTCTTGTATGTTCCGGAGATCCGCAAGAACCTGAGTTCTGGTGCAATGTTGAACTCTAATGGGTTCCGCATAGTGATAGAGTCTGATAAGCTTGTTTTATCCAAGAATGGAATGTTTGTGGGTAAGAGCTATGTATCGGGTGGGATGATCAAAATGAATGTAATGACTTTGATCAAGAAAATGAATTAAGCTTCTACTTCCATCTACATGATTGAGTCTTCCAATTTATGGCATGGTAGACTTGGACTTGTTAATTATGATACTTTGCGAAAGTTAATTAACATGGAACACTTACTAAAATTCCAAATTGATTCAAAACATAAGTGTGAAACTTGTGTAGAGGCTAAACTGACTAGATCATCTTTCCAAAGTGTTGAAAGAAACAATGAACCCCTTGATTTGATTCATATAGATGTGTGTGATTTAAAATCAACGTTATCTAGAGGGAATAATAAATACTTTATCACCTTCATAGATGATAGTACGAAATATTGCTATGTGTATTTGCTAAAATGCAAAAGTGAGGCCATAGAGAAGTTCATTCTCTATAAAAATAAGGTTGAGAACCAAATCAACAAGAAAATTAAGGCACTAAGAAGTGACCGAGGAGGTGAGTATGAATCGCCATTTGCTGAGATTTGTGCTTAGAATGAGATTATACATCAAAGGACTGCTTCATACTCACCACAATCCAATGGTGTAGCAGAACGCAAAAATCGCACTCTAAAGGATATGATGAATGCTATGCTACTCAGTTCTGGGACGCCACCCACCATGTGGGGAGACGCGATTCTCACGGCAAATTACCTTTTTAAATAAGGTGCCCAAAAAGAAAGAAGAGAAAACTCCATATGAGTTATGGAACGAGAGAAAACCATCCTACAAATACTTAAAAGTATGGGGATGTTTGGCAAAAGTGAAAATTTCTAAACCTAAAAAGGTGAAGAATGGGCCTAAAACGGTTGATTGCATCTTTATTGGATATGCACATAACAGTTCGGCTTATCGATTTCTAGTCCACGATTTGAATATTCCTGAAATCCATAAGGATACGATAATGGAATCGAGAAATACATCTTTTTTTTGAAAATGTATTTCCACGGAAGTCTAGAGAGGAATTTAATTCTTCTAAACGGGCACGTGAAGACAACCGAGCCGAAACTGATGATGCTCATGATCAAGAATCTGAGTCGGAGTCCGAATCTGAGTCTGAGGCTGAGGTTGAACCGAGACGAAGTAAAAGGGCAAGGACCGCAAAATCCTATTGACCTGACTTCCTGTCATATATGGTTGAAGGTGATCCCCGTACCTTCAAAGAGGCAGTAAGCTCTACTGATGGTCCTCTGTGGAAAAAACCAATCAAAAGTGAGGTTGACTCTATCATGCAAAATCACACTTGGGAATTACTGGATTTGCCACCTGGGTGTAAGCCTTTGACTTCCAAGTGGATTTTCAAAAACAAATTAAAAGTTGATGGGTCAATAGACAAATACAAGGCTAGACCTGTTATTAAAGGCTATAGGCAAAACGAGGGTTTGGATTATTTTGACACTTATTCTCCTGTGACGAGAATAACCTCCATACGGATGGTACTTACAATTTGCAGCGTTGTACAAACTTGAAGTACACCAAATGGATGTAAAGACGGCTTTCCTAAATGGAGATGTAGAAGAAGAAATCTACATGGAACATCCATAAGGTTTTTTTGCTCCTTCTCAGAGTAAGAAGGTGTGCAGACTGGTTAAGACATTATATGGCTTAAAACAAGCACCAAAACAATGGCATGAGAAATTTGATAATGCCATGATCACCAGTGAATTTAGAATAAATGAAGGTGATAAGTGTGTATATGTCAAAGACACTGAAAATGGATATATCATATTATGTCTGTATGTGGATGATATGCTTATCGTAAAGAGCAACAATAAGATGATCAAGTCCACTAAAGACATGTTGAATTCTAAGTTTGACATGAAAGACTTGGGACTTGCTGATGTCATTTTAGGAAGTAAAATTACGAGAACATCAGAAGGGCTTGTGTTGAATCAAACACACTATGTGGACAATATTTTTGGGAAATTTGACAAGGAAGGTTCTAGAATTGTCAGAACTCCTGTAGATTTGAATCTACATTTGTCCAAGAATAAAGGTGAAAGTGTTTCTCAATTAGAGTATTCAAGAATAATTTGGAGTCTAATGTACTTAACAAGTTGTACAAGACCAGATCTAGCTTATGTGGTTCATAAGCTAAGTAGGTACACGAGTAATCCTGGAGCTATGCATTGGCAAGCGATTGGAAGAGTACTCAAATACCTAAGGTATACTCGTACCTATGGGTTGCACTACACATCAGCTGTTATAGAAGGGTTCACTGATGCGAACTGGATATCTGAAATGAAAGACTCAAAGTCTACTAGCGGATATGTATTTACACTAGGGGGTGCAGCCGTGTCCTGAAAGTCCTCAAAACAAACAGTTATAACTACATCCACAATGGAGTCTGAGTTTTTAGCACTAGACAAATGTGGGGAGGAAACAGAATGGTTACGCCAATTCATAGAGGACATTCCTATATGGACAAAACCTGTGCCTGCGATTGGTATACATTGTGATAGTCAATCTACAATTAGCAGGGCACAAAGCAAGATATATAATGGTAAGTCTAGACACATTCGTCGAAGACATAATACCATTAGACAACTACTCTCAACTGGAGTTATCTCTATAGACTATGTAAAGTCTAAGGATAATATTGTTGATCCTTTAACCAAATGGTTAAACAGAGAGTTAGTTGAAAAATCATCGAAGGGAATGAGACTAAAGCCCATTGGAAATTAAAAATCATTGCAGTGGATACCCAACCTAGCTGACTGGAGATCCCAAGATCTAGGTTCAAAAGGGAAAACCAAATTGTGGAGATTAGTTCGGATCACTGTGGGGAGTTCCCCAAGTCCATTCCTATGATGAAAAACAGTGGTACCCGTAAGGATGAGGTTAAGCTAAAACTTTTAATGATTCTTATGCGTCGAGAAATCTAGCAGAGTAATGCGGGTTACTCTTAATTAACAAATCACCTATGCAAGAGAGAAGTGGGGCCACTTTTAGGGGAGTTAATGAGGGCATAACTCTTATCAAACTACTTGCAGAACCAGACGTGTGTTCCATGGCCAAAATGGGCACAAAAATGAGAACCAAAGTGTACCAGGGAGACTCCTGTGTGAAGTATGTCATTGTAACGACCCTAAAATTTCGAGCATAAAAACTCAAAATATTAAAGTCATACAACACCAAAATAATCTCAACGAATCGAAATCATTTTAAATGCACAACGGATCATTACTGAATTCACAATACAACTCAGACAACCAATTATTACAAACCAAATTGTAAATCAACATTCATAAAATGGAAATGTTTTAGAAACCTCACCACACTCGAGATAATGAACAACTTC